>NC_057813.1:502600804-502900625 GCF_018294505.1 Triticum aestivum
TGGTTCACATGTCTCAATCTTTAAAAAAAATGAGTGAGTCCAAAGATCCATCAACATGGAGCTTCTTCATGCATTTTATACCAATATGACTCCAATGGCAGTGCCACAAGTAGGTGGTACTATCATTACTATCTTATATCTTTTGGCATGAACATGTGTATCACTATGATCGAGATTCAATAAACCATTCATTTTAGGTGCAAGACCATTGAAGGTATTATTTAAATAAATAGAGTAACCATTATTCTCCTTAAATGAATAACCATATTGTGATAGACATAATCCAATCATGTCCATGCTCAACGCAAACACCAAATAACAATTATTTAGGTTTAACACCAATCCCGATGGTAGAGGGACCGTCCGATGTTTGATCACATCAACCTTGGAAATACTTCCAACACATATCGTCACCTCACCTTTAGCTAGTCTTCGTTTATTCCGTAGCCTTTTATTTCGAGTTACTAACACTTAGCAACCGAACTGGTATCTATTACCATGGTGCTACTAGGAGTACTAGTAAAGTACACATTAATATAATGTATATCCAATATACTTCTGCCGACCTTGCCAGCCTTCTTATCTACCAAGTATCTAGGGTAATTCTGCTCCAATGACCGTTCCCCTTATTACAGAAGCACTTAGTCTCGGGATTGGGTTCAACCTTGGGTTTCTTCACTAGAGCAGCAATTGTTTTGCCGTTTTCATGAAGTATCCCTTCTTGCCCTTGCCCTTCTTGAAACTAGTGGTTTCACTAACCATCAACAATTGATGCTCCTTCTTGATTTCTACTTTCGTAGTGTCAAACATCGTGAATTGCTCAAGGATCATCATGTCTATCCCTGATATGTTATAGTTCATCACGAAGCTCTAGTAGCTTGGTGACAGTGACTTTGGAGAAACATCACTATCTCATCTGGAAGGTTAACTCCCACTCGATTCAAGTGATTGTAGTACTCAGACAATCTGAGCACATGCTCAACGATTGAGATCTTCTCCCTTAGTTTGTAGGCTAGAAAACTTTTCGGAGGTCTCATACCTCTTGACATGGGCACGAGCTTGAAATCCCAATTTCAGCCCTTGGAACATCTCATATGTTCTACGACGTTTGAAAATCGTCTTCGTCACCTTAATTCTAAACCGTTTAACATTACTGAACTATCATGTAGTCATCAAAATGTGTATGTCAGATGTTCGCAACATCCACAGACGACGTTCGAGGTTCAGCACACCGAGCGGTGCATTAAGGACATAAGCCTTCTGCGCAGCAATGAGGACAATCCTCAGTTTACGGACCCAGTCCGCATAATTGCTACTATCAACTTTCAACTAAATTTTCTCTAGGAACATATCTAAAACAATAGAACTGAAGCGCAAGCTACGACATAATTTGCAAAGTCCTTTTGACTATGTTCATGATAATTAAGTTCATCTAATGAACTCCCACTCAGATAGACATCCCTCTAGTCATCTAAGTGATACATGATCCGAGTCAACTAGTCCGTGTCCGATCATCACGTGAGATGGACTAGTAATCATCGGTGAACATCTCCATGTTGATCGTATCTACTATACGACTCATGTTCGACCTTTCGGTCTCTTGTGTTCCGAGGCCATGTCTGTACATGCTAGGCTCGTCAAGTCAACCTAAGTGTTTCGCGTGTGTAAATCTGGCTTACACCCCTTGTATGTGAACATTAGAATCTATCACACCCGATCATCACGTGGTGCTTCGAAACAACGAACTTTCGCAATGGTGCACAGTTAGGGGGAATACTTTCTTGAAATTTTAGTGAGGTATCATCTTATTTATGCTACCGTCGTTCTAAGCAAATAAGATGTAAACATGACAAACATCACATGCAAATCATAAAGTGACATGATATGGCCAATATCATCTTGCGCCTTTGATCTCCATCTTGAGGCACGGCATGATCACCTTCGTCACCAGCATGACACCATGATCTCCATCATCGTGTCTTCATGAAGTTGTCTCGCCAACTATTACTTCTACCACTATGGCTAACGATTTAGCAATAAAGTAAAGTAATTACATGGCGTTTTCAATGACACGCAGGTCATACAATAAATTAAGACAACTCCTATGGCTCCTGCCGGTTGTCATACTCATCGACATGCAAGTCGTGATTCCTATTACAAGAACATGATCAATCTCATACATCACATATATATAGTTCATCACATCCTTTTGGCCATATCACATCACATAACATACCCTGCAAAAACAAGTTAGACATCCTCTAATTATTGTTGCATGTTTTACGTGGCTGCTACGGGTTTCTAGCAAGAACGTTTCTTACCTACGCAAAAGCCACAACGGTGATATGCCAATTGCTATTTACCCTTCATAAGGACCCTTTTCATCGAATCCGATCCGACTAAAGTGGGAGAGACACCCGCTAGCCACCTTATGCAACTAGTGCATGTCAGTCGGTGGAACCTGTCTCACGTAAGCGTACGTGTAAGGTCGGTCCGGGCCGCTTCATCCCACGATGCCGCCGAATCAATATAAGACTAGTATCAGCAAGTAAATTTACAAAATCGACGCCCACAACAACTTGTGTTCTACTCATGCATAGAAACTACGCATAGACCTAGCTCATGATGCCACTGTTGGGGATCGTTGCAGAAATTAAAAAATTTCTACGCATCACCAAGATCAATCTATGGAGATACTAGCAACGAGAGAGAGGGGAGTGCATCTTCATACCCTTGAAGATCGCGATGCGGAAGCGTTACAAGAACGCGGATGAGGGAGTCGTACTCGCGGCGATTCAAATCGCGGAAGATCCGATCTAACGCCGAACGGACGGCGCCTCCGCGTTCAACACACGTACAACCCGGGGACATCTCCTCCTTCTTGATCCAGCAAGGGGAGATGAGAAGTTTAGGGAGAGCTCCGTCAACACGACGACGTGGTGGTGGAGCTTGCAGTTCTCCGGCAGGGCTTCGCCAAGCACTACTGAGGAGGAGGTGGAGTTGGAGAGGGGGAGGGCTGCGCCAGGGGCAAGGGGTGCGGCTCCCATGCGCCTCCCCACTATATATAGGTAGGGGTGGAGGGGGCTGGTTTATTTCCCTTCAAGTCCATTGGGGCATTGGCAAAGGTGGGGGAAAGAAATCCCATCATTTCCCTTCCCCACCGATTGTTATCCCTCTTTGTTAGGGATCTTGATCTTATCCCTTCGGGATATGATCTTATTCCTTCTAAGGGGGGATCTTGGTGCGCCTTGACCAGGGGTGTGGGGCCTTGCCCCCACTACCCACGTTCATGTGGGTCCCCCCATGCAGGTGGGCCCCACTCCAGAACCTTCTAGAACCTTCCCAGTACAATATCGAAAAATCCCGAACGTTTTCCGGTGGCCAAAATAGGACTTCCCATATATAAATCTTTACCTCCGGACCATTCCGGAACTCCTCGTGATGTCCGGGATCTCATCCAGGACTCCGAACAACATTCTAACTGCACACTAATTCCCATAACAAATCTAGCGTCACTGAACCTTAAGTGTGTAGACCCTACGGGTTCGGGAGTCATGCAGACATGACCGAGACAGCTCTCTGGCCAATAACCAACAACGGGATCTGGATACCCATGTTGGCTCCCACATGTTCCACGATGATCTCGTCGGATGAACCACGATGTCAAGGATTCAAGCAATCCTGTATACAATTCCCTTTGTCAATCAATACGTTACTTGCCCGAGATTCGATTGTCGGTATCCCAATACCTCGTTCAATCTCGTTACCGGCAAGTCACTTCACTCGTTCCGTAATGCATGATCCCGTCACTAACTACTTAGTCATATTGAGCTCATTATGATGATGCATTACCGAGTGGGCCGAGAGATACCTCTCCATCACACGGAGTGACAAATCCCAGTCTCGATTCGTGCCACCCAACAGACACTTTCGGAGATACCCGTAGTGCACCTTTATAGCCACCCAGTTACGTTGTGACGTTTGGCACACCCAAAGCATTCCTAGGGTATCCGGGAGTTGCACAATCTCATGGTCCAAGGAAATGATACTTGACATTAGAAAAGCTTTTAGCAAACGAACTACACGATCTTGTGCTATGCTTAGGATTGGGTCTTGTCCATCACATCATTCTCCTAATGATGTGATCCCGTTATCAATGACATCCAATGTCCATGGTCAGGAAACCATAACCATCTATTGATCAACGAGCTAGTCAACTAGAGGCTCACTAGGGACATGTTGTGGTCTATGTATTCACACATGTATTAAGGTTTCCAGTTTATACAATTATAGCATGAATAATAGACAATTATCATGAACAAGGAAATACAATAATGACCATTTTATTATTGCCTCTAGGGCATATTTCCAACACTCGACACTGGCAAGTTTGCACGTGCTTTGCGGCTCCGATGGCTATGGTATGAATGGACTGAGCCCCGCAGATTATGGGTTGGCCTTGGAAACCCGTGCACGGAGGAGGACCTCGATTTTTTCTATGCCTCTACGACTATCACCGTAGGGGATGGCGCCAAAACGCCTTTTTGGGGCTCCCCGTGGCTTCTTGGTCGCAAACCCAAGGATATCGCGCCACTCTTGTTTGCGGCCTAGAGAAGAAAGAATTGGAAGGTCCATGAGGCCCTCGTGGGGAACTCTTGGATCTTCAAGATCAATCATGACACGAACACGGTTGTCTCCATCGCCCACATTAGGGAGTTCTTCACTCTTTGGATGCTCCTTAATGACATCCACCTTCATGAGCAAACCGAAGACGTCATCGTTTGGAAGCATGCGAACGATGGATCTACATGGCGGCCACCGCATACAAGGCTCAATTCGTAGGCATGACTCTATCCCCCTTGGATCGCATGGTTTGGAAGGCATGGGCACCTCCAAAGGTTAAGTTTTTTGCTTGGTTGGCGTTGCAAGATAGGATTTGGATCGCCGATCGCTTGGAGCGTCGAGGTTGGCCAAATTGTGGCCTTTGCAAGCTCTGCAATAGGGAGCAAGAATTAGGAGCCCACCTTTTCTTCAAGTGCCGCTACACGATTCGGCTATGGAAGTCTCTTATTGAGAAACTAGGGCTTGCGCACATGGATACTTCCAAGTGGCTCATGGACGACTCCGTCTACCAGTGGTGGGACAAGAGAACCGACAACCACAACCCTAACCGACAAGCTATGGCCTCCCTCATCATGCTCGTCTCTTGGACCATTTGGAATGAAAGAAATGCACGAGTGTTCCGCCACAAAAGTGCACCACCGACCATCCTACTCACCGCCATCGTCAATGAGGCCAAGCTTTGGATGGCCGCGGGCGCAAAGAAATCAGGGAATATTTTTCTAGGCGAGTAATTGTCATGCCGAATGTGTGGGTGTGTTGTAATTCTCTAAACTCTATTCTCTCCTTATTTAATAGATGAGGCAAATCTTATGCCTCCGTTTCGAAAAAAAACTATGCGACAAAACTGCGATGTTTTTTTTTGGTAGTTTGCAGTTTCATTTTTCAACTAAAAAAATTTGCAAGTTCACTGTCCAAATCCAAGAGATGTGCCATTTGCACAATGTACAAGATGTTCAAGTTGCACCGAATTAATCCATGGCTCCTGGGTTGAAATTTGAAAAGCTGGGGATATGTCACTGGGAGATGCATTGGTATTTCTCCAAACTGCCTGGAAATTTCCCCAGAGTGAAAGGCACCCCTACATTTGGACTAGCCAACAATTCGGCAATGCTAGTACAGTACAGCACTAATACTATTCCAAGTCGCCAAGGTGAAGACGAAATACTCGTCAAAAGATTCTTGACCTTAGCGTAAACGCCGAACCAGAGCACCGCTGGAGTGATAAGGGATCAACAATCATCAATCGCCGTGTTACCAGTACCACTAGGAGTCCGTCCAATGAGCTGCGTCGATCTGCAAGACTTTCTGCCCGGCCGGTCGGACGCGATACTAGTACTTACATTCTTCTAGAGTTCCGGTCGCTCTCGCCAGTCAGCAAAGGCGGCCAGTGCCAGCCTGCGTGCAACTTGCCGCTGCAGTCCGCGGATCCTGCCACGCTAGCTGTCCCGTCCACAGTGAAATACATATCTCCAGTTAGTGATTTAGAGATACAGAGAAAGGAAAACCCGACGGCGAACAATATATTATCAGGATTTTCTACTGACGCACCACCCGGTACGTCGTCCACGCAGGAGCTAGCTAGAGCCTAGAGAACGAGTGCTAGCTAGGGGATATATACTTAATTCGAAGGAGGAGCGTGCATTTGAAGTGTGGAATTATTGCCAGGTTGGCATCTTTCTCCCTCTCGAAGTCGATGTCTTAAGGCACACGTATATATACAAGTAATCAAGTATTCAAGCTTTTTTTCTTTTCTATATGGAGCTAGGGTACCAACTTAAGCTTTGCTATAAGAAAAAGCATGGCTTTATAATGTTTGAAAGTCTCCACGGGAATAATTAGCATGCCTTCCTTTTTGTGGGTGAATGGAGAGAAACTAAGCTGATCACCTTGAACCAGAACCAGACCACTTCATCCTCGATTAGTTTCTTAACAAGAAAAGGGGTTCTTCGTGAGATTCCGTGAATTTTACAAGTTGCCGTAGACTTTCTGTTACAAATATAATGAATAACGTTGGATGACTGTTCAAAAATACCGAATCACCATTCACTAGGAGTAAGCTTACCGACCCATTATACCGTTGAAAGCAACCTTAGACATTATTTTCTTCTGCAAGAAACGCAAAAAATTGCGTCTCGATCAGATATGGAGCTAGGTGGGCTGTGGGAAGCGCCCCCTCCCCCTAAGATTGAAATTTTTCTGCATATTGTTCACACACAAACACATCTCGTGTATCCTTGACGCCGAGAATGATGCACCGCAGCTCACATCGGAGGAGTTTCACTGGAAGCGCGATCCGCAAGACAACCAGAGAGAACTTTTGAAGACCCGAAACCCCACACGCTGGGGGAGGGGGGCTTTCGGGGAGTGCGGCGGCTATGGGCTGCCCTAGGTCAGTCAAGCCGCCCCTAGAGCCTCAGGATTCGTAGCTCTCCAAAATGAAGAACGACGAAGAATGAGGGAGCAAGAACAAGGAAGGGACAAAACATAGATGAAAAAATTGGTAGATGCGTTGCGATCGTGTGTTGTTGTTTCAATCGGCCGTCACCCCTCATGTATATAAGAGGCAGTTGGACTTCCTGTGCAAGGAAATGTTAGAATTCACGTTCAAAACCCCAGTTTGGGTTCAACTCGAAATCCGAACTTTCCAAAATAGTTCGGTTTATAGCATGATTGCACCTTGCGGGTCACTTTTGAGGCAGTAAACGACCTCCAATGAAAATGAGCCCAAAAGCATATTTATTCGTTTCGACGAGACGAACAACTCTCATATTGAAAGCTTTTCGATTCGAAGCCATCTTAGGGGCCGAATCTCTCGCGCAAAATTGCCAATCAGCGGCGACCCACCAGACATCAGCTACGTGGGTGTCTGATGGGGCGCGCCATTTTTTGCTTCAGGGTAGGGATGCACTTCGATGCCTCTAACTTTTGCATATGACCTTGAATTAAGATGATTTTTATATTGAAATCGACCGTTTCGATGAGATGAAGACAATTAATCTAGAAAGTTTTCTCATATGAGGCCGTCTTGGAGGTGTAATAGGCCGAACAACACTCCGAGTGCCAAAATCTTATTATTTTGAGCACAATTTCGGCCCTTTAGATGAGATCGGATGTTGATGACCCAAACATCAAAGTTTCTCATTTTGATGATACCGAACTTTCAGACGTTGATAACTTTTCTATTTGAAGTCATCTTAATTAAGTTTTTGACCATGTCATACTTTGGTGTCAACACATGCCCCCCCTTTTTTTGGCAAAGCTTGCATGGCAAAAAATAACTTGCACAAAGCTTGATCTAAGGACGATGTCAACACTCCACCTATCATTTATATGTGTTTAGGGCGATAATTATATGTCGATCATGTCTTTGCTTAGGGCGATGGTTATATATTGGCCGTCTTTGCTTAGGAAGATAGTTATATATCAGCCATGTCATTGCTTAGGGCGATAATCATATATCAGCCGTTGCCTATCTAGGCTTCTTGCCACATATTTGGGTGGTACTTCTTTAAATACTTGCTGTTGAGAGCTCGAGGTAATAATGTCCCTTGTATAGCTTCCACCAAATATGAGTTTCCGGGAACCGCTCTTGTAATCATAAAAGGACCTTCCCAACATGGAGACCACTTCCCGAATTTTCTATCTTTTGAACCAATTGGTAGGATCACCTTCCACACGAGATCGCCAACTTGAAAATTCTTCAACTCCTTCTCATTGTAAGCTCTTTCCACCCTGAACTTATCCCTCTCTATGGACTTTGAAGCATCCAAACGTTTATTGGTGACTTCATCAATATTGTTCATCATCAAGTTATAAAAGTCCACTGCTGATAAATCATTTTGTTTGGCTATTCTCAAAGCATTCAAATTCACTTTCACTGGTAAAATGACCTCTTGACCATATACGAGCTCATATGGATTACCTTTGTAGCACCATGCCTTGAGATTTTGTGTGCCCACAAGCTCCAAACAATAGTTCATGCCATCTTCCTGGATTATCCTCAATCTTCTTCTTGATGAGCTTGATTAGTATTTTATTGCTAAACTCAGCTTGTCCATTGGCCTAGGCATAATACAGAGAGGAATTGAGCAACTTTATCTTATATGATTCGATAATTTCTCTAACTTGATATGACATAAAAGATGAACCTTGGTCCGTAGTTAATGTATGAGGAATGCTAAATCTATGAATAATGTGCTCAGTTATGAATTGAATTACCTCCGCACACGTCATATTTTTTAGTGGTATTTCTTCGGACAATTTAGTGAAATAATCAGTTGCCACCAACACGAACCGATTCCCCTTTGAAGAAGAGGGATGAATCTCTCCAATAAAGTTTAATCCCCAACCTCTAAAAGGCCACGACTTGATAATAGGATGTAACATAACAGCAGGAGCCAACTGAATATCACCAAACTTTTGACAAGCTTCACATCCTTTATAATACTTGAAGTAATCATTAATCATCACCGGCCAATAAACTTCAGCCCGTCGCAATAATCATTTCATCTTGGGAGCCGACTCATGAGTGCCACAAATTCCTTCATGAACCTATCCCATAGCAACTCTCGCTTGGTCCTCGTCCAAGCACTTTAAAAGAACATCATCAACCATTCGGCGATAAAGATCATCATCTCCCATCGTATATTTGGAAAGCCATATGCTGAACGGTGATACGTCTCCAACATATCTATAATTTTTGATTGTTCCATGCTATTATATTATCTGCTTTGAATGTTTAATGGGCTTTAATATGTTCTTTTATATTATTTTTGGGACTAACCTATTAACCGCAGGCCCAGCGCCAGTTTCTGTTTTTTTGCCTATTTTAGAGTTTTGCAGAAAAGGAATACCAACCGGAGTCCAAACGGAATGAAACCTTCGCGAGGATCTTTCTTGGACCAAAAGCAATCCAGAAGACTTGGAGTTGAAGTCTGGAACTCCACGAGGAGGCCACGAGGCAGGAGGGCGTGCCCAGGGGGGTAGGCGCGCCCCCACCCTCGTGGGCCCCTCGTAGCTCCACCGATGTACTTCTTTCGCCTATATATACTCTTATACCCTAGAAACACTAGGGGGAGCCATGAAACCACTTTTCCACGCCGCAACCTTCTGTACCCGTGAGATCCCATCTTGGGGCCTTTTCCGGCAATCTGCCGGAGGGGGAATCGATCACGGAGGGCTTGTACATCAACACCATTGCCTCTCCTATGAAGCGTGAATAGTTTACCACAGACCTTCGGGTCCATAGTTATTATCTAGATGGCTTCTTCTCTCTATTTGATTCTCAATACAAAGTTCTCCTTGATGTTCTTGGAGATCTATTCGATGTAATACTCTTTTGCGGTGTGTTTGCCGAGATTCGATGAATTGTGGGTTTATGAACAAATTATCTATGAATATTATTTGGTTCTTCTCTGAATTCTTATATGCATGATTTGATATCTTTGCAAGTCTCTTCGAATTATCGGTTTAGTTTGGCCTACTAGATTGATCTTTCTTGCAATGGGAGAAGTGCTTAGCTTTGGGTTCAATCTTGCGGTGTCCTTTCCCAGTGATAGTAGGGGCAGCAAGGAACATATTGTATTGTTGCCATCGAGGATAAAAAGATGGGGTTTATATCATATTGCTTGAGTTTATCCCTCTACATCATGTCATCTTGCTTAAAGCGTTACTCCGTTCTTAGGAACTTAATACCCTAGATGCATGCTGGATAGCGGTCGATGTGTGGAGTAATAGTAGTAGATGCAGAATTGTTTCAGTCTACTTGACACGGATGTGATGCCTATATTCATGATCATTGCCTTAGATATCTTCATAATTGTGCGCTTTTCTATCAATTGCTCGACAGTAATTTGTTCACCCACCATAATACATGCTATCTTGAGAGAAGCCACTAGTGAAACCTATGGCCCCCGGGTCTCTTTCTTATTATATTATATCTCTTTTATTTACATCGCATCTCATTTACTATTTTGCAATCTTTACTTTCCAATCTATACAACAAAAATACCAAAAATATTTACTTTACTATCTTTATGAGATCTCACTTTTGCGAGTGACCGTGAAGGGATTGACAACCCCTTTATCGTGTTGGTTGCAAGGTTCTTGATTGTTTGTGAAGGTACTAGGTGACTTGTGTGTTGTCTCCTACTGGATTATACCTTGGTTCTCAAAACTGAGGGAAATACTTACGC
This sequence comes from Triticum aestivum, assembly GCF_018294505.1. Classification (NCBI taxonomy): domain Eukaryota; kingdom Viridiplantae; phylum Streptophyta; class Magnoliopsida; order Poales; family Poaceae; genus Triticum; species Triticum aestivum. The sequence goes on from NC_057813.1 coordinate 502,611,622, forward strand.
TACTTTGCTGCATCACCCTTTGCTCTTCAAGGGAAAAACCAACGCAAGCTCAAAAGGTAGCAAGAAAGATTTCTGGCGCCGTTGCCGGGGAGATCTATGACAAGTTAAGTCAAGATTTGATCTCCCATCAACTTGCCGATTTCTAGCGCCGTTGCCGGGGAGATCTATGCCAAGTCAAGACATACTAAGTGCCCAACATAAAGTCTTCTCCCTCACATTACATTATTTGCCATTCGCCTCTCGTTTTCCTCCCCCCCACTTCTAAAATGATTTTCGAAAACCTTTGCCGTTTCTTTGCCCCTCTTCCATTCATCTCTTTTCTCTTGCCTCCTGAGTGTTCATGTGTTAGATCGCTTGATTTACCTTCATGGCTAGCTCTCCTATCATTGTTAGTACTCCTGATAATGAAGTTCTAAATTTTTAAAAAAGGGAGGGAGAAAATCTAAAAGATGCTTGGTTTAGAATTTGTAATGCTCAAAATAGATCTACTAGAAAGCAATCCACTTCCGTTCTTCTTCACAATTTTTATGTAGGCATTACTCCTTGGAATAGATATGTTCTTGACACCATTACTGGAGGGAATTTCTTGGGAATCCATACTTTTGATTCGTATAATGCCATGATAGATTTGTTAGGCCCACCACCTCTTTTGGTCAATGGAACTATTTTAACCTTGGAACATGTGATGCAAAGGCTGGATATTATTGAAAACAAAATTGCTACTATTGAATTAATCGAAAATTTGGACAAAAAGATTCATAACCAAATTACTCAATATGGATCTAAGGTAGGAGTTACGCTGAAAAATCTTAGGGAAAAGGAACCCATAGTTAATGAAAAGATAGATCAAGATTCTACTAGAATTGATAAATTCGAAGATATTATTACCAACTTGGGTTCCGCTTTTTCTGCTGTTAAAAACACCTCAAATCCTCCTCCTACCAAAGTTGCCAAGTTTATTTACGTTCCTAAGAATAAGGGTGAATCTTATAGTAAGGAAAATGAAGATCTCAAATCAGTAAGTGTTCACCCCAATTTTTTCGATATGATTAAGGAACCTTTTGCCACAAATGAATTTCTTGATTTCTTGCCTAGGAGTTTGATCATTAACAAAATCAAAGAACCTGCTAATGAGTATGTGTGTTCAATTGAAGAATTGCATGCCGAAGATGGCAATACCTGGATCTATTCTTGTTTTTATGCCTAGCTAGGGGCGTTAAACAGTAGCGCTTGTTGGGAGGCAACCCAATTTTATTTTTGTTCTTTGCTTTTTGCTCCTGTTTAGTAATAAATAATTCATCTAGCTTCTTGTTAGATGTGGTTCTATGTTTTAATTAGTGTTTGTGCCAAGTAGAACCTTTGGGAAGACTTGGGTGAAGTCTTTGCGATCTTGCTGTAAAAACCAGAAACTTTTGCACTCATGAGTTTAGCTGTCATTTTTTACCGGAGAGTGCTTCTAGGTTGATTATTTTTGCAGCTGATTAATAGACAAATTACTCACTTCCACAATTTTATTTCAGAATTTTTAGAGTTACATAAGTATTCGAAAGTTACAGATTGCTACAGACTATTTCGTTTTTGACAGATTCTGTTTTTCATGTGTTGTTTGCTTATTTTGATGAATCTATGAATAGTATCGGGGATATGAACCATAGAGAAGTTGGAATATAGTAGGTTTAACACCAATATAAATAAATAATTAGTTAATTACAGTACCTTAAAGTGGTGGTTTATTTTCTTATACTAACGGAGCTCGTGAGATTTTCTGTTGAAGTTTTGTGTTGTGAAGTTATCAAGTTTTTGGGTAAAGATTTGATGGATTTTGGAATAAAGAGTGACAAGAGCCTAAGCTTGGGGATTCCCAAGGCACCCCAAGGTAAAATTCAAGGACAACCAAAAGCCTAAGCTTGGGGATGCCCCGGAAGGCATCCCCTCTTTCGTCTTCGTCTATCGGTAACTTTACTTGAGGCTATATTTTTATTCACCACATGATATGTGTTTTGCTTGGAGCATTTGTATGATTTGAGTTTTTTATTTTTAGTTTACCACAATCATCCTTGCTGTAGACACCTTTTGGGAGAGACGCGCATGAGTCGGAATTAATTAGAATACTCTATGTGCTTCACCTGTATCTTTTGAACTAGACAATATTGCTCTAGTGCTTCACTTATATCTTTTTAGAGCACTGTGGTGGTTTTATTTTATAGAAATTATTGATCTCTCATGCTTCACTTATATCTTTTTAGAGCACTGTGGTGGTTTTATTTTATAGAAATTATTGATCTCTCATGCTTCACTTATATTATTTTGAGAGTCTTTTAGAACAGCATGGTAATTTTCTTTGGTTATAAAATTAGTCTTAATATGATGGGCATCCAAGATGGGTATAATAAAAACTTTCATATAAAGTGCATTGAATACTATGAGAAGTTTGATTCTTTATGATTGTTTTGAGATATGAAGATGGTGATATTAGAGACATGCTAGTTGAGTAATTGTGAATTTGAGAGATACTTGTGTTAAAGTTTGTGATTCCCGTAGCATGCACATATGGTGAACCGTTATGTGATGAAGTTGGAGCATGATTTATTTATTGATTGCCTTCCTTATGTGTGGAGGTCGGGATCACACGATGGTTAACTCCTACCAACCTTTCCCCTAGGAGCATGCGTGTAGTACTTTGTTTTGATTATTTGTAGACTTTTGCAATAAATATGTGAGTTCTTTATGACTAATGTTGAGTCCACGGATTATACGCACTCTCACCCTTCCACCATTGCTAGCCTCCCTAGTACGCACAACTTTTGTCGGTACCATAAACCAACCATTTACCTTCCTCAAAATAGCCACCATACCTACCTATTATGGCATTTCCATAGCCATTATGAGATATATTGCCATGCAACTTTCCACTGTTTTATTTATTATGACACGCTCCATCATTGTCATATTGCCTTGCATGATCAAGTAGTTGACATCATATTTGTGGCAAAGCCACCGTTCATAATTTTTCATACATGTCACTCTTGATTCCTTGCACATCCCGGTATATCGCCGGAGGCATTCACATAGAGTCATATTTTGTTCTAAGTATTGAGTTGTAAGTAAATAAAAGTGTGATGATCTTCATTTTAGAGCATTGTCTCAGTGAGGAAAGGATGATGGAGACTATTATTCCCCCACAAGTCGGGATGAGACTCCGGACTAAAAAAAGAGAAAAAAAAGAGGCCATAAAAAAGAGAAAAGGCCCAAATAAAAAAAATGAAAAAGGGATAAGGGGCAATGCTACTATCCTTTTACCACACTTGTGCTTCAAAGTAGCACCATGATCTTCATGATAGAGAGTCTCCTATGTTGTCACTTTCATATACTAGAGGAAAATTTTCATTATAGAACTTGGCTTGTATATTCGAATGATGGGCTTCCTCAAAAGTGCCCTAGGTCTTCGTGAGCAAGCAAGTTAGATGCACACCCACTTAGTTTCTTTTGTCGAGCTTTCATAAACTTATAGCTCTAGTGCATCCGTTGCATGGCAATCTCTACTCACTCACATTGATATTTATTGATGGGAATCTCCATGGCCTGTTGATACTCCTAGTTGATGTGAGACTATCTTCTCCTTTTTGTCTTCTCCACAACCATCATTCTATTCCACCTATAGTGCTATGTCCATGGCTCACGCTCATGTATTGCATGAAGATTGAAAAAGTTTGAAAATACTAAAATATGAAACAATTGCTTGGCTGAAACCGGGGTTGTGCATGATTAAATAATTTGTGTGATGAAGATAGAGAATAGCCAGACTATATGATTTTGTAGGGATAACTTTCTTTGGCCATGTTATTTTGAGAAGACATGATTGCTTTGTTAGTATGCTTGAAGTATTATTGTTTTTATGTCAATATTAAACTTTTGTCTTGAATCTTTCGGATCTGAACATTCATGCCACAATAAAGAAAATTACATTGATAAATATGCTAGGTAGCATTCCACATCAAAAATTCTGTTTTTACCATTTACCTACTCGAGGACGAGCAGGAATTAAGCTTGGGGATGCTTGATACGTCTCTAACGTATTTATAATTTTTTATTGTTCCATGCTATTATATTATCTGTTTGGGATGTTTAATGGGCTTTAATATGCTCTTTTATATTATTTTTGGGACTAACCTATTAACCTGAGGCCTAGTGCCAGTTTCTGTTTTTTTGCCTATTTTAAAGTTTTGAAGAAAAGGAATACCAAACGGAGTCCAAACGGAATGAAACCTTCACGAGGATCTTTCTCGGACCAAAAGAAATCCAGAATACTTGGAGTTGAAGTCTGGAACTGCACGAGGAGGCCACGAGGTAGGAGGGCGCGCTCCCACACTCATGGGCCCCTCGTAGCTTCACCGACGTACTTCTTTCGCATATATATACTCTTATACCCTAGAAACACCAGGAGGATCCACGAAACCACTTTTCCACCGCCGCAACCTTCTGTACCCGTGAGGTCCCATCTTGGGGCCTTTTCTGGCGATCTGACGGAGGGGGAATCGTGTAGGGGAACGTAGCAGAAATTCAAAATTTTCCTACGAGTCACCAAGATCTATCTATGGAGAAACTAGCAACGAGAGAGAGGAGAGTGCATCTACATACCCTTGTAGATCGCTAAGCGGAAGCGTTCAAGAGAACGGGGTTGAAGGAGTCATTCTCGTCGTGATCCAAATCACCGAAGATTCTAGTGCCGAACGGACGGCACCTCTGCGTTCAACACACGTACAGCCCGGTGACGTCTCCCATGCCATGATCCAGCAAGGAGAGAGGGAGAGATTGGGGAAGACTCCGTCCAGCAGTAGCACAACGGCATGGTGGTGGTGGAGGAGCGTGGCAATCCTGCAGGGCTTCGCCAAGCACCGCGGGAGAGGAGGAGAAAGAGAGGTGGGGCTGCGCCAACAGGAGAAGAACTTCATGTGTTTGGCTGCCCCTTTGCCTCCACTATATATAGGGGGAGAGGGAGGGCTGCGCCCCCACCTAGGGTTCCCTCCCTAGGGGTGGCGGCAGCCCCAATCCCCATCTAGGGTGCGGCCAAGGGGGGGGGGAGGGGGGAAACTTGCCCCCCATGAAAGGTGGAAGCACCCCCTCCCCAAACCCTAGGCGCCTTGGGCCCTTGTGGGGGGCGCACCAGCCCACCTGGGGCTGGTCCCCACCCACACTTGGCCCATGCTGCCCTCTAGGGCCGGTGGCCCCACTTGTTGGACCCCCGGGACCCTCCCGGCGGTCCCGGTACATTACCGATAACACCCGAAACTTTTCCGGTGACCAAAACAGGACTTCCCATATATAAATCTTTACCTCCGGACCATTCCGGAACTCCTCGTGATGTCCGGGATCTCATCCGGGACTCCGAACAACATTCAGTAACCACGTATATCTATTCCCTATAACCCTAGCGTCATCGAACCTTAAGTGTGTAGACCCTACGGGTTCGGGAACCATGCAGACATGACCGAGACGTTCTCCGGTCAATAACCAACAGCGGGATCTGGATACCCATGTTGGTTCCCACATGTTCCACAATGATCTCATCGTATGAACCACGATGTCGGGGATTCAATCAATCTCGTATACAATTCCCTTTGCCTAGCAGTATTGTACTTGCCCGAGATTCGATCGTCGGTATCCCGATACCTTGTTCAATCTCGTTACCGGCAAGTCTCTTTACTCGTTCCGTAACACATCATCCCGTGATCAACCCCTTGGTCACATTGTGCACATTATGATGATGTCCTACCGAGTGGGCCCAGAGATACCTCTCCGTCAACCGGAGTGACAAATCCCAGTCTCGATTCGTGCCAACCCAACAGACAGTTTTGGAGATACCCATAGTGCACCTTTATAGCCACCCAGTTACGTTGTGACGTTTGGTGCACCCAAAGCATTCCTACGGTATCCGGGAGTTGCACAATCTCATGGTCTAAGGAAATGATACTTGACATTAGAAAAGCTTTAGCATACGAACTACGATCTTTGTGCTAGGCTTAGGATTGGGTCTTGTCCATCACATCATTCTCCTAATGATGTGATCCCGTTATCAACGACATACAATGTCCATGGTCAGGAAACCGTAACCATCTATTGATCAACGAGCTAGTCAATTAGAGGCTTACTAGGGACATGGTGTTGTCTATGTACCCACACATGCATCTGAGTTTCCTATCAATACAATTATAGCATGGATAATAAATGATTATCATGAACAAGGAAATATAATAATAATAACTAATTTATTATTGCCTCTAGGGCATATTTCCAACAGTCTCCCACTTGCACTAGAGTCAATAATCTAGTTCACATCGCCATGTGATTAACACTAATAGGTCACATCGCCATGTGACCAACATCCAAAGAGTTTACTAGTGTCACTAAACTAGTTCACATCATCATGTGATTAAGACTCAATGAGTTTTGGGGTTTGATCATGTTTTGCTTGTGAGAGAGGTTTTAGTCAACGGGTCTGCAACATTCAGATCCGTATGTACTTCGCAAATCTCTAGGTCATATTGTAAATGCTGCTTCCACGCTCCACTTGGAGCTATTCCAAATGGTTGCTCCACTATACGTATCTGGTTTGCTACTCAGAGTCATTCGGATAGGTGTTATAGCTTGCATTGATGTAACCCTTTACGCCGAACTCTTTATCACCTCCATAATCGAGAAACATGTCCTTTATTTACTCCAAGGACAATTTTGACCGATGTCCAATGATCCATTCCTGGATCATTCTTGTACCCCTTGACTGACTCATGGCAACGCACACTTCCGGTGCAGTACACAGCATAGCATACTATAGAGCCTATGTCTGAAGTATAGGGGACGACCTTCGTCCTTTCTCTCTCTTCTGCCGTGGTCGAGCTTTAACTCTTAACTTCATACCTTACAACTCAGGCAAGAACTCCTTCTTTGACTGATCTATCTTGAACACCTTCAAGATCATGTCAAGGTATGTGCTCATTTAAAAGTACCATTTAGCAGTTTTTGATCTATCCTCATAGATCTTGATGCTCAATGTTCAAGCAGCTTAATCCAGGTTTTCTATTGAAAAACACTTTTCAAATAACCCTATATGCTTACCAGAAATTCTACATCATTTCTGATCAACAATATGTCAACAACATATACTCATCAGAAATTCTATAGTGCTCCCACTCACTTCTTTGGAAATACAAGTTTCTCATAAACTTTGTATGAACCCAAAATCTTTGATTATCTCATCAAAGCGTATATCCCAACTCCGAGATGCTTACTCCAGTCCTTAGAAGGATTGCTGGAGCTTTGCATACTTGTTAGCATCCTTCAGGATTGACAAAACCTTCTGGTTGTATCACATACAACCTTTCCTCAAGAATAACGTCGAGGAAACAATGTTTTGACATCCTATCTGCAAGATTTAATAAATCATGCAATAATTGCTAATATAATCCCAACAAATTCTTAGCATCGCTACAAGTGAGAAAGTCTCATCGTAGTCAACTCCTTGAACTTGTCGGAAAACATCTTAACGACAAGTCGAGCTTTCTTAATGGTGATACTTACCATCATTATCTGTCTTTCTTTTAAAATCCATCTGTACCCAACGGCCTTACAACCATCAGGTATTTCTTCCAAAGTCATGGATCCTTTCTTGGATTTTATGGCCTCGAGCCATTCGTCGGAATCCGGGCCCACCATCGCTTCTCCATAGCTCGTAGGTTCATTGTTGTCTAGCAACATGACCTCCAAGACAGGATTACCGTACCACTCCGAAGCAGTACGCGTCCTTGTCGTCCTACGAGGTTCGGTAGTGACTTGATTCGATGTTTCATGATCACTATCATAAGCTTCTACTTCAATTGGTGTTTGTTCCACAGGAACAACTTCCTGTGCCCTGCTACACACTAGTTGAAGTGATGGTTCAATAACCTCATCAAGTCTCCACCATCCTCCCACTCAATTCTTTCAAGAGAAACTTTTCCTCGAGAAAGGACCCATTTCTAGAAACAATTACTTTTGCTTCCGGATCTGAGATAGGAGGTATACCCAACTGTTTTTGGGTGTCCTATGAAGATGCATTTTATCCGCTTTGGGTTCGAGCTTATCATCCTAAAACTTTTCACATAAGCGTCGCAGCCCCAAACTTTTAAGAAATGACAACTTAGATTTCTCCAAACCATAGTTCAAACGGTGTCGTCTCAACGGAATTACGTGGTGCCCTATTAAAGCGAGTGCGGTTGTCTCTAATGCCTAACCCATGAACGATAGTGGTAATTCGATAAGAGACATCATGGTACGCACCATATCCAATAGGGTGCAACTATGATGTTCGGACACACCATTACACTATGGTGTTCCAGGCGGTATTAATTGTGAAACAATTTCCACAATGTCTTAATTGCGTGCCAAAGCTCGTAACTCAGATACTCATCTCTATGATCATATCATAGACATTTTATCCTCTTGTCACGTGATCTTCAACTTCACTCTGAAATTACTTGAACCATTCAATAATTCAGACTTGTGTTTTATCAAGTAAATATACTCAGTATCTACTCAAATCATCTGTGAAGTAAGAACATAACGATATCCATTGCGTGCCTCATCACTCATTAGACTGCACACATCAAAATGTATTACTTCCAACAAGTTGCTTTCTTGTTCCATTTTACTGAAAACGAGGCTTTCAGTCATCTTGCCCATGTGGTATGATTTGCATGTCTCAAGTGATTCAAAATCAAGTGAGTCCAAACAGTCCATTTGCATGGAGTTTCTTCATGCATATACACCAATAGACATGGTTCACATGTCTCAAACATTTCAAAAACGAGTGAGTCCAAAGATCCATCAACATGGAGCTTCTTCATGCGTTTTATACCAATATGACTTACATGGCAGTGCACCAAGTAAGTGGTACTATCATTACTATCTTATATCTTTTGGCATGAAAATGTGTATCACTACGATCGAGATTCAATAAACCATTCATTTTTGGTGCGACACCATTGAAGGTATTATTCAAATAAATAGAGTAACCATTATTCTCCTTAAATGAATAACCGTATTGCGATAGACATAATCCAATCATGTCTATGCTCAACGCAAACACCAAATAACAGTTATTTAGGTTTAACACCAATCTCGATGGTAGACGGAGCAGGCGATGCTTGATCACATCGACCTTGGAAACACTTCCAACACACATCGTCATCTCACCTTTAACTAGTCTCCGTTTATTCCATAGCTCTTATTTCCAGTTACTAACACTTAGCAACTGAACCGGCATCTAATACCCTGGTGCTACTAGGAGTACTAGTAAAGTACACATTAACATAATGTATATCCAATATACTTCTATCGACCTTGCTAGCCTTCTCATCTACCAAGTATCTAGGGTAATTCTGCTCCAGTGTCCGTTCCCTCATTACAGAAGCACTTAGTCTCGGGTTTGGGTTCAACCCTGGGTTTCTTCACTAGAGCAGCAACTGATTTGCTATTTCATGAAGTACCCCTTCTTGCCCTTGCCCTTCTTGAAACTAGTGGTTTCACCAACCATCAATAATTGATGCTCCTTCTTGATTTCTACTTTCGCGGTGTCAAATATCGCGAATATCTCAAGGATCATCATATCTATCCCTGATATGTTATAGTTCATCACGAAGCTCTAGCAGCTTGGTGGCAATGACTTTGGAGAAACATCACTATCTCATCTGGAAGATCAACTCCCACTGGATTCAAGTGATTGTTGTACTCAGACAATGTGAGTATAATCTCAACGATTGAGATCTTCTCCCTTAGTTTGCAGGCTAAGAAAATCGTCGGAGGTCTTATACCTCTTGACGTGGGCACAAGCCTGAAATCCCAATTTCAGCCCTCGAAACATCTCATATGTTCCGCAATGTTTCGAAATCGTCTTTGGTGCCTCAACTCTAAACCGTTCAACATTACCGAACTATCATGTAGTCATCAAAACGTGTATGTCAGATGTTCGCAACATCCACAGACCACGTTCGAGGTCCAGCACACCGAGCGGTGCATTAAGGACATAAGCCTTCTACTGTCCGCATAATTGCTACTGTCAACTTTCAACTATATTTTCTCTAGGAACATATCTAAAACAGTAGAACTAAAGCGCGAGCTATGACATAATTTGCAAAGGGCTTTTGACTATGTTCAGGATAATTAAGTTCATCTAATGAACTCCCACTCAGATAGACATCCCTCTAGTCATCTAAGTGATTATATGATCCGAGTCAACTAGGCCGAGTCCGATCATCACGTGAGATGGACTAGTCATCATCGGTGAACATCTTCATGTTGATCGTATCTACCATACGACTCATGCTCGACCTTTCGGTCTCTTGTGTTCCGAGGCCATGTCTGTACATGCTAGGCTCGTCAAGTTAACCTAAGCGTTTCGCGTGTGTAAATCTGGCTTACACCCGTTGTATGTGAACGTTAGAATCTATCACACCCGATCATCATGTGCTGCTTCGAAACGACGAACTTTCGCAACAGTGCACAATTAGGGGGAACAATTTCTTGAAATTTTAATGAGGGATCATCTTATTTACTACCATCGTTCTAAGCAAATAAAATGTATAAACATGATAAACATCACATGCAATCAAATAGTGACATGATATGGCCAATATCATTTTTGCTCCTTTTGATCTCCATCTTCGGGGCTCCATGATCATCATCATCACCGGCATGACATCATGATCTCCATCATCATGATCTCCATCATCGTGTCTCCATGAAGTTGTCTCGCCAACTTATTACTTCTACTACTATGGCTACCGGTTAGTAATAAAGTAAAGTAATTACATGGCGTTTGTTCAATGACACGCATGTCATACAATAAATTAAGACAACTCCTATGGCTCCTGCCGGTTGTCATACTCATCCACATGCAAGTCATGATTCCTATTACAAGAACATGATCAATCTCATACATCACATATCATTCATCACATTCTTTTGACCATATCACATCACATAGCATACCCTGCAAAAACAAGTTAGACGTCCTCTAATTGTTGTTTGCATGTTTTACGTGGCTGCTATGGGTTTCTAGCAAGAACGTTTCTTACCTACGCAAAACCACAACGTGATATGCCAATTGCTATTTACCCTTCATAAGGACCCTTTTCATCGAATCCGTTCCGACTAAAGTGGGAGAGACTGGCACCCGCTAGCCACCTTATGCACCAAGTGCATGTCAGTCGATGGAACCTGTCTCACGTAAGTGTACGTGTAAGGTCGGTCCGGGCCGCTTCATCCCACAACACCGTCGAAACAAGATTGGACTAGTAACGGTAAGCATACTGAACAAAATCAACGCCCACAACTACTTTGTGTTCTACTCATGCAAAGAATCTACGCAATAGACCTAGCTCATGATGCCACTATAGGGGAACGTAGCAGAAATTCAAAATTTTCCTACGAGTCACCAAGATCTATCTATGGAGAAACTAGCAACGAGAAATAGGAGAGTGCATCTACATACCCTTGTAGATCGCTAAGCGGAAGCGTTCAAGAGAACGAGGTTGAAGGAGTCGTACTCGTCGTGATCCAAATCACCGGAGATCCTAGTGCCAAATGGACGACACCTCCGCGTTCAACACACGTACAACCCGATGACGTCTCCCATGCCTTGATCCAGCAAGGAGAGAGGGAGAGGTTGGGGAAGACTCCGTCCAGCAGCAGCACACGGTGTGGTGGTGGTGGTGGAGGAGCGTGGCAATCCTGCAGGGCTTCGCCAAGCACCGCGGGAGAGGAGGAGAAAGAGAGGTAGGGTTGCGCCAACAGGAGAAGAACTTCGTGTGTTGGGCTGCCCCTTTGCCTCCACTATATATAGGGGGAGAGGGAGGGCTGCGCCCCCACCTAGGGTTCCCTCCCTAGGGGTGGCGGCAGCCCCCATCCCCATCTAGGGTGCGGCCAAGGGGGGGGGAGGGGGAAACTTGCCCCCCAAGAAAGCTGGAAGCACCCCCTCCCCAAACCCTAGGCGTCTTGGGCCCTTGTGGGGGGGGGGGCGCACCAGCCCACCTGGGGCTGGTCCCCTCCCACACTTGGCCCATGCTGCCCTCTAGGGCCAGTGGCCCCACTTGGTGGACCCCCGGGACCCTCCCGGTGGTCCCGGTACATTACCGATAACACCCGAAACTTTTCCGGTGACCAAAACAGGACTTCCCATATATAAATCTTTACCTCCAGACCATTCCGGAACTCCTCGTGACGTCCGGGATCTCATCCGAGACTCCGAACAACATTCGGTAACCACGTATATCTATTCCCTATAACCCTAGCGTCATCGAACCTTTAGTGTGTAGACCCTACGGGTTCAGGAACCATGCAGACATGACCGAGGTGTTCTCCGGTCAATAACCAACAACGGGATCTGGATACCCATGTTGGTTCCCACATGTTCCACGATGATCTCATCGGATAAACCACGATGTCGAGGATTCAATCAATCCCGTATACAATTCCCTTTGCCTAGCAGTATTGTACTTGCCCGAGATTCGATCGTCGGTATCCCGATACCTTGTTCAATCTCGTTACCGGCAAGTCTCTTTACTCATTCTATAACACATCATCCCGTGATCAACCCCTTGGTCACATTGTGCACATTATGATGATGTCCTACCGAGTGGGCCCAGAGATACCGCTCCGTCAACCGGAGTGACAAATCCCAGTCTCAATTCATGCCAACCCAACAGACACTTTTGGAGATACCTGTAGTGCACCTTTATAGCCACCCAGTTACGGTGTGACGTTTGGTGCACCCAAAGCATTCCTACGGTATCCGGGAGTTGCACAATCTCATGGTCTAAGGAAATGATACTTGACATTAGGAAAGCTTTAGCATACGAACTACGATCTTTGTGCTAGGCTTAGGATTGGGTCTTGTCCATCACATCATTCTCCTAATGATGTGATCCCGTTATCAACGACATCCAATGTCCACAGGAAACCATAACCATCTATTGATCAACGAGCTAGTCAATTAGAGGCTTACTAGGGACATGGTGTTGTCTATGTACCCACACATGTATCTGAGTTTCCTATCAATACAATTATAGCATGGATAATAAACAATTATCATGAACAAGGAAATATAATAATAATAACAAATTTATTATTGCCTCTAGGGCATATTTCCAACAAATCGATCATGGAGGGCTTCTACATCAACACCATTGCCTCTCCGATGAAGCGTGAGTAGTTTACCACAGACCTTCGGGTCCATATTTATTAGCTAGATGGCTTCTTCTCTCTCTTTGATTCTCAATACAAAGTTCTCCTCGATGTTCTTGGAGATCTATCCAATGTAATACTCTTTTGCGGTGTGTTTGTCGAGATCCGATGAATTGTGGGTTTATGAACAAGATTATCTATGAATATTATTTTGTTCTTCTCTGAATTCTTATATGCATGATTTGATATCTTGCAAGTCTCTTCGAATTATCGGTTAAGTTTGGCCTACTAGATTGATCTTTCTTGCAATGGGAGAAGTGCTTAGCTTTGGGTTCAATATTGTGGTGTCCTTTCCTAGTGACAGTAGGGGCGGCAAGGCACGTATTGTACTGGTGCCATCGAGGATAAAAAGATGGGGTTTATATCATATTGCTTGAGTTTATCCCTCTACATCATGTCATCTTGCTTAATGGGTTACTCCGTTCTTATGAACTTAATACTCTAGATGCATGCTAGATAGCGGTCGATGTGTGGAGTCATAGTAGTACATGTCGAATCGTTTCAGTCTACTTGACACAGACGTGATGCCTATATTCATGATCATTGCCTTAGATATCTTCATATTTTCTATCAATTGCTCGGCAGTAATTTGTTCACCCACCGTAATACATGCTATCTCGAGAGAAGCCACTAGTGAAACCTATGGCCCCCGGGTCTCTTTCTTATTATATTACATCTCTTTTATTTACATTGCATCTCGTTTACTATTTTGCAATCTTTACTTTCCAATCTATACAACAAAAATACCAAAAATATTTACTGTACTACCTTTATTAGATCTCACTTTTGCAAGTGATCGTGAAGGGATTGACAACCCCTTTATCGCGTTGGTTGCAAGGTTCTTGATTGTTTGTGCAGGTACTAGGTGACTTGTGTGTTGTCTCCTACTAGATTGATACCTTGGTTCTCAAAACTGAGGGAAATACTTATGCTACTTTGTTGCATCACCCTTTCCTCTTCAAGGAAAAAACCAACGCAAACTCAAGAGGTAGCAAACGTTCATGCCCACCCTTTTACTAGGATCAAGCAAATAATCAATAATGGGTTTCCTCCCGTCTTGATTTTCTCCTGCATTAAAGTCTTCATTAGTGGCCGAAACGGTGGGCTCCGGTTCAGCCTCCCCTATGTTGGCAAGACTAGAAATCGGCCTTTGTGAAATATGAAACATGCCATGATCAACATGATAGCCGGATGCTTGTTGTGCCAACTCATTTGCTCTTCAATTTTCATGTCTAGATATATGAGAAATGCTAAAATAATCCAAAGTAGAAATTATATCTAGACATTTATCAAGATAAACATTAAGTGATTCATCAAAACATTGAAAGACTTTGAATATCTGTTACACTACTACTAATTATTCACCAAAAGCCTCAATATGTGTAGCACCTATGGCAAGCAACATCTCTAAGACGAATACAACACTTCATATTTTGCTTGATTATTTGTGCAAAAATACTCCAAGCGGCATGAGGCTTCAAAAACATCAACATGAGGAGATATATAAACAATACCAACACCTTGGCCATTGCTACAAACTGAACCATCAAAATATAATCTCCATGGTACTAACGAGACAAGATTTATATTAATATCATGCTTGTCAACAATACGATGCTCAACAATAAAATTAGCAATGATTTGCCTTTCATGAATTTTAGAGATTCATAAGCCAAATCATATTTAATTAAAGCATAAGCCCACTTGACAATTCTACCACTAAGAATTGGCCTATTCAACATGTATTTGATGACATTGGTTTCACAAGCTATAATGCAAGTACTAGGCACTAGATAATGTCTCAATTTTGTGCAAGCATAATATAAGCATAAGCATAATTTCTCAATAGATGTATACCTTTGTCTCGGCGTCCAATAAGTGTCAGTTCAAATAAGTAATATCATGCTCCTTTCCTTGGGTCTCTTGGGTAAAAACAACACCAATAACACCTTCCTCCGCTACAATATAAAGCCTAAAGGGCTTTCTATGTTTGGGAGCTTCCAACAACGGAGGAGTGCATACATAATTTTTTATCATATCAAACGCTTCTTGCTGTTTTGCTCCCCAAGTAAAATTTGTATCGTTCTTTAACCAAAGGATGGGAGTGAATGCATCAACCTTCCCTGAAAAGTTGGCTATGAATCTCCTCAAATAATTGACTTTGCCAAGGAATTTTTGCATATCTCTCAAGTCCTATCTGCCACTAATACGAGCCTACATACACCAAGCATTTGCTTTTATCTAGAAATGAGAAATAATACTACGTTGCGGGAATAAAGAGGGTAACTTTGCAAGATAATGAAGATCATAAACATAAAATATGTACTGCATAACTAAAGATAGAATATATTAGAATATAATACATGTAACGAATGTGGAATAATTGTGGTATGGTGTGCAGAATTGTCCCTAGGAAATAGCTAAGTTACTAGATCGATGGCAAGTTTTCTGGGAGAGGCCTCTGCTAGCATGCCATCGCTTACTTGGAATTCTATGCAATTATGATTGGAACCATTAGCAAGCATCCGCAACTACTAACAATGTTCATTAATGTAAAACCCAACCATAACATTAAGATGAATCGACCCCCCCTTCAATCCCGTATGTATCAATTTCTATGATAGGGAAAAATTTCTGTCGCTCTCGCCCCCAAATGCATAGTCCTAGCTAACCCTATGGTGTGATCCATGCACGCGCTCATATGATGGGCACCAAAGGACAATAACATAACCACAATCAATTTAAACTAATCATAGTAATTCACCAATTAACTCATAGGACAACAAAAATTCACTCAAACACAATAGCGATGACACAAATCATTGGATAATAATTCATAGCACCAAAACACCATGTTCTAGTAGGGGATTACAACGGGTTGCAGGAGAGTGGGCCGCTGAAACGAGATGAGAAAGGTGATTAAGACGATCATCACCACGGTGATGGTTAACCCGGTGGCACTCCGACGCCACCAGGAGAGAATGGAAGAGGGGCTCCCCTCCGACTTGCTCCTCCATGGCCTTCCCCTAGATGGGGAGAGGTTCTCGCCTCTCTTCCTTGGCCTTCATGGCTCCCGGAGGGGCGAGAGCCCCTCCGTGATTGGATCTCTCTCTCTCTCTCTCTCTCTCTCTCTCTCTCCCCTGTGTGTGTGTGTTTTCTTCTCTGTTTCGCTCCCGCTTTTAGGCCTTCACCGTTTTTTATAGTCAATGATCCATAACTCCGATTGGGTTGAAACTTTGAGGGGAATTCCCACCGGAAATTAGCTTTCTTGCCATGAAAGAAGGGCTCCAACCGACTTAAGGGCTTCTCACATGGACACATGGTGCGGACAGGGCGGGTCGCGCCACTTGTCCATGTGGGGCCCTCGGGCACTATTATGCGTTAATTCTTTTGCCCAAAAGTCACATATATTTCATAAAAGATCATATTGAATCACCGGGTTGTTTTGACCTTCCTACATATTACTTTTATGTAAAACAAAAAAAACATGAACTGGCATTGGGCACTAAATCAGTAAGTCCGTCCATAAAAGTATTATAAAAGTGCACCAAAACCATATATAATTGATGTAAATATAGCATGAATACTTTATAAATTATAGATTAACGTTGGAGATGTATCAACGGGTAGAAGAATGTCATTTTAATGCGAATAGAAAGTGTGTGCAGCAAGCGTGCAACATGCTCGGCCGACGTGCCGCTTCAATGCGGCTCTAGTGAGTGGTCATGTCTGCTCTGGGCCGGCATGTATGTGGTGCCGATGCTCTGGCGGGAAAGGGCGTGGATGAGAGATATCGATTTTGGATGGGCCAGAGTTGTCAAAGGCATGCGTAGCAGTGGTCCGGATCCTACAAAGTCCTCCTCCCCTTCTTGGTTTGCTTCCGGTCTATGAAAAAAGGACGTCAGGAGCGATTTGCGGATGGATACAGCCCCACGTTGGATCGCAAAACATATCCAAACCCCTCGGTTCAAATAGATGTGAACGGTTTGAGGGTTCGTGTTGAAGATGGCACCAACCACCAGTTGGTGGAGAGGGATGGCCGCCAAGACCGACTTGCATTGACCAGAGTCAATCGGCCTGTCTTGGCCATCATGGCCGCCTTCCAAGTGGGAAGCCAGTCCATGATCGGATCGATGAGCACCTGAAGGGCACTCTGATTACTGAATCAAAAGTAAGAAAATATAAAGCATCACTTTTCTTGTTTCAAACTAGGGAGTCTGCCATGATCAGTGTGCTAGCTAACACGCTATTTGGATTGGAGCAGTCACGCGTACCAAACTAAGGGCCAGTTCTTTTCGGCGATTCTCCCAGAATCGCCCCCCTCCCCAGCTTCTCCCAGAATCGCCACTCCATATTTTTTTACAATCCTATTTAGTTAAGGTTTAATTAGCTAGGATTGTAAAAAACATATGGAGTGATGATTCTGGAAGAAGCTAGGGAGGGGGGTGATTCTGGTAGAATCGCCCAAAAGAACTGGCCCTAAGCTAGACGACGGGACATCTGGGCCAGTTTTTAGGGTTGGGCCGTGCAGCCGTGAGTGCGCGTGGGCAGAAAACCACGTCGAGCCAGTCCAATCCATTCATGCGCGCGCCTGATCGTGTAGCGCACGATAGCTTTCAGCTATTTTCAGAGTTCAGATTCCACCATCACTAGCTTCTTCTCTCATCATGACTTGCAGGCTTGCAGCCATCAGTTTATACTTAGTCGACATCTCAGGGTTATTGCCAGTTCGCAATGATCTAGGACTGAAATAATCATGCCAAATATAGGGGTTAAGGCAGCAATTTTTTAAGAACAAGGGCAACTGGTTAAATATCAGGATCACTGGGTTCTTCTCCACTCATCTCGGTCGGACTCTTGGTGTTAGAGAGGGACAGCAGAAGCCCTTCTCCTTTCCCTAAGGAAAATTCTTCAATAACTAGTGAGCATTGGCGCAAAGGGCGCGTCAGGGCGAGTGCTATTTTCGCTATAGCACCGGCCCAACAAAGCTGCGAAGGTAGAAATGTGTCAAGTGCAGGACCACACAGGTGTGATGTTCATTAAGTTATATACGAAAAATGCGATGTTCATGAGACTAGTATCATCAAACCCTAAAAAAAATAAAAAAATAATGAGACTACTAGCATCAACCCCTAAAAAAAGAGACTAGTATCATCAAAGCGAGTGCTTTCTAGCAAAGATGTAACTCTTATGCCTAGTGAATAAACTTGTCATGATCGCTTTCCATAAAAAAAAACTGAGTGCAATCTAGTGAATAAATGTTTTTAATACAATCTAGTGAAGATTTTCATATGCCCTATGTTAAGGTTACCACTTCACTACGTCAATGGATGCTTTGGTGTGCAGTATAGAAGTACGGCAATTTTTATTGACGGGTTTAGATTAACCCCTACCACCACACGAAATCTTGTAAGAGCGAGATACATGCCGAAATAGTGTGTCCCGACTCACCATGCTTTGGATGGTTTTAGGTTCTCATTTTTAAGTTTGCCTCATGAATCTCTTTCAAACGTTTTAGGTTGGTCCAAATTATGCAGCCTTGGTTTTTTAAAGTTTTTCTTTTCATCTAAGACACACAGAAACATCATGCTGCCAAGGATGAAGCAAAAAATGACATCAATTATTTCTGATGCAACTTGTAATATAATAGGAGTTTCATCATGTTAATTTTGATTTCTTGGGTTTGTTGCACTATCCTTACATATTCAATAGGGGAGGGGAGTGTCTAGGGTGCAGGTGACACTCAAAAGCTCCGATCCTCCTTTTTTTAGGAATTTCAAGCCTCCTTTTGTGCCCACAATTGAAGTGCAATTGCAATAATAAGGAGTACAAAACTGCGGGTGGACAAAAGAAGTGCAATTGCAGAAAAAAATAAATAAGATCATGTTAACAAAAAACAAAACAGTGAAAGCATAGGACTGCCAAAAAATAAAATTGCACGACTAAATGTGTAACTGCAAAAAAATACAGGTGAAATAAATGGAGAAATATATAAATAGAAAAACACATACAAAAAATAGTTATTCCGCATCAATAAGTTCTATCATGCTATGGCTATATCGTCCATGATCTCCATTCCAGTTTGAATTTCTTTTTCTAGAAAGCCCACGCCAGATTTGTAGGAAGTGGTCGCCGTAAACGAAAACGGAATCCCTATTTGACGCATTTTAGGTCAAACTGTCGAGCAATCACACAGACAGGGCTACTGAGCCAGCAATTGGGCCAGCCCATCTATAGTACGTGCAAGGTTTAGCTCTTGGGAATCTTCTAAGGGTTCCCAGCCGTTTTTATCGGTTTTGGGAACCTTGTAGAAGGTTCCTGTACCCGTTTATTCTATTTTACTTTTTGTATTACTTTTTTTGTCTTTGATTTTTCTCTTTTCTTGTTGCTGTTTCTTTTTCTTTTTAGTTTTCATTTTATTTTTGTTTTCTTTCCTGTTTCTTTTGTTTGAAATTTTCAAATATTTGTTCTAAATTTTCAAAAATGTTGCCGAGTTCAAAAAATTAAAAAATGTTTCTGCTTCAATAATTGTTCAGGAATTTCAAAAAACAATCATGCTTTCAAAATTTGTTCACAATATAAAAAATGTTCATGTTTCAAAAATTGTTCTCATTGTCCAAATTAATTCATGATTTAAAAAATTGGTCGTGTTTAATTTGTTCACAATTTCAAAAAATATTCGTGTTTAAATAATGTTCAGGGATTTCAGTTCAAAATTTTGCACGATTTCATCAGAATGTTTGTATTTTCAAAAAATGTTCAGGAATTTTAAAAAATGTTCTTGTTTTCAAATTGTTCACAATAAAAAAAATGTTCATGTTTCAGAAAATGTTTAGGAATTTCAAAAATGGTAGCGCTTTCAATATTTTGTTCGTCATTTCAAATAATGTTCCATGTTGCAAAAAAATCGAAACTTTCCAAAAAAGGTTGAATTTAAAAGCAATATTTGTTCTTCTTTTTACAAACATTGTTCAGATATTTTGTAAACTTGATGATATTGTTAATTTCGTTCCTGTAATTCGAAAACTATTTTAGAATTTCTTTTTTTGTTCAGATTTTCCAATAAAATTTAGTATTTTTCAAAATGTGTTCGAAACAACTGAATAATCTCTACGCTACAGTAATCATGACGCTAGTGTGAATATGGCATTATCTTTAAAATGATTCACGGTATGATCCGTCACCATCAGCCATATGGTTTAGTGGCTTGCAGCACGTGTTTGTTATTTCTACGTGAGTTGGATCCCAGCAGCAGCCACACTTCTTTTTCGTGATTTTTCTCTGCTATATATGGGCCGGCCCAGTAGGGGGCGCTCCTGTGCATGAGGCCAACTGTTTGCTGCAATTAGAGCCGTATAGGAGCTCCCCACGGAAGCGGCTATGTTTCGCCCGCAACGAGACACAAGCTCGTCTCACCTCTGCCTTCTATTAATGGGACGACCCAAGTAGTTTCACCGTTAATTCATTTTTCTTGTCTGTTTTTTATTTTCTTTTTTCTTTGTTCATACTTTATAATGTTGATAGCATTTAAAAAATGTCAGTCATATTTAAAAACTGCTCATGTGTTTGGAACAAAATGTATGTAATATTTTAGAAAATGTTTATACTACAACAACAACAACAACAACAACAACAAGGAGAAGAAAAAGAAGAAGAAGATGAAAAACAAAACAAAGCCTTTGTTCCCAAACAAATTGGCGTAGGCTAGAGGTGAAACTCACAAGATCTCCTGACCAACTCATGGTTCTGGCACATGGATAGGAAGCTTCCACGCATCCCTGTCCATGACTAGTTCTTTGGTGATACACCAGTCCTTCAGATCTTTCTTTACAGACTTCTCCCATGTCAAATTTGGTCTATCCTGACCTCGCATGACATTATCAACACGCTTTAGGCGTGCACTATGCGTTGGAGCTTCTCGAGGCCTACGCTGAATATGCCCAAACCATCCCAGACAATGTTGGATAAACTTCTCTTCAATCGGCGCTACCCCAACTCTATCTCGTATATCATCATTCCGAACTCGGTCTTTCCTCATATGACCACACATCCATATAGAAATTTTGTATATAATGTAAAAAATATGCTTCATACCATTTAAGAAACTGTACGGTGCATATTTAAAAATATACACACAATTCAAAAAATATGTTCATGATATTTTTGAAAAATTGATTATATAATATCATTAAAACATAGTTTAAAAAAGTTTCATACAGTATCATTAATTTTTTTGATTCCAAGTGTATTTGAAGATGTTAACACATATTAATTTTTTTTGAAAACATGTATATCAGTAGATTTTAATCATGTATTTAAACACTATTAAAGGTATATAAAATAACATTTTAGATGTATATGAAAAATATATAAAACAAAAGTAGACGTCAAAACATATATTTGAAAAATGTTAAATGTGTATAAAAATGTTTTAGATGTAAACAAAAAATGTATAATTTGTATGTAGAAAGTATACATCAAAACATATATTTGAAAAATGTAATCACGTATTAAAAAAATTAATGTGTATAATAAATGTTCCTAATGTACATGACAAATGTGCAATAGGTAGGGAAAAGTAGACATGTGTTAAAAAATATTTAAAAAATAAAAAATAATGACTTATAGCCAAATTATGTAGGCTTGGCTTTTTGAAGTTTTTCTTTCCACCTAAGGCACAGAGAAACATCTTGCTGCCAAGGATGAAGCTAAAATTGACTTCAAAATTTTCTGATGTAACTTATAAATTTGGTAGGAGTTCTGTTGTTTGCGTTAATTTCAATTTCTTTGGTATGTTGCACTATCTTTACATATTCAACAGTGGAGGGGAGTGTCTAGGGTGCAGGTGACATTCAAAAGCTTCAATTCTCCTTTTGTGCCCCACCATGAAGTGCAATCGCATGAATAAGGAGCACAAAAAAATGGTTGCGCAAAAGAAGTGCAATGCAAGAAAAATAGATAAGAAAAGATAAAAAATAAAAGTGGAAGCGTGGAATTGGCAAAAATTGCAATTACACAACTCAATGTGTAACTGAAAAAACGTACAATTAAAATAAATGCAGGAAAAAAGAAAAATACAAATAAAAATACAAGTTTTAAGCTAGTAATTCTGCATCAATAAAGATGTACTTCACCCCTTCCGGTTTAGAGGGCTCAAATCTGAAATCTCATCAACTAAGGTAGATGATGAGTGGATGGCATGAGTTTTGTGGATACAAAACTGCCCAATGAAAATTTTCAACCAACTCTCAAAGCAATAAGTGCATCACCCTCTCTCTAATTGGACTTGCATGATGCATGCATGACCACTAATTCTCCCTTCCTCATCTCTATGAATTAAATACAGCGTGAGACTCAAAGCACTTTAATTCAACTGGAATCAAAGTGAACCTAATATAATGGAAATCTAATTTTTTTTAGATGAGCCATTAAACCGGAAAGGAGAGAGTATCCTAGTATGTAACATGGCAAGCGAGTATATCGTCCATGATATCCATTGCAATTTGTATTTATTTTCCAAGAAAGCCCACGTCAAACATGTAAGATTTGGTGGCAAGCCTAGAATGCAGGCCATATTACCCATTGCATCTCCTGGAGAAAAATATAAAAGTGGGAACCTCCTATACGCCGCTCATAGCGGTGGTCAAGAGACCACCATGGAACAGTTGTGGGCTTGCCATAGTGCAGACAATTATCATTTTAATTAAACAAATCCTCGGAAAATATGTTTATTAACTTCTTAAAATGTTGTTAAATATTCTGTTAAATAATATAGGAAAATTATATATGAAAATTTTAAAAATCATCTAGCTCAAAATAAATAATTGTATGTTCGAATAAATGTGCATTAGAACCTCATATTCTAATACGCATACACGCATATATAAAGTTCATACATTTGAGAAAAAATATATTTGTGTGTGGTAGAATATATAGAATTTATTAACAAAGTTTTATACCCCCCCCACACACACACAAACAAATTGAAAAGCAAGGAAATAAAGAAGTAAAAAATCATATAACATAAAAGGACACGGCTAGGGAGCGACCGGTTGCTCCCTAGCATCCCGTGGCAGCCAGTCATAAAAGGCTTTGGTCCCCCCTGACAAAAAGGGAAACTTGCCGGCCCACGCCACAACCCGCTCTCCCCACCTGGTCCGCGCCTCCCCTCACGTGCTTCCTCTCTCTCCCAAAACCACCCCCTTCTCCTGACCATACCAAACCCCTTCCCCCCGTGTACCCATCTTCTTCTCCATCAAGTTAGGGTTTTCCCTTCCCAAGATCCAGAAAGCTTTCTTCTCCCTACAATGGTGGCATAAGGGCTTGTGAGCAGATCCAAATTGACGGACAAAACTCAGAACAGAAGCAAAAAACAATCACAGGAGGCCAGGTTGCTCAACTCTTCCATCTAAAAAACTGTAGAAAACTCTTCCCTGAATTCTTTTGACTCTTTTCTTCACTTTCTTTCTAGTTTATACACAAATGCTATGCTGCATCTCCCTTTCTCATGTGGGTTACTGAAAAAGCATCTGATGTGGTTATTTCTTAAGCAAAAAATCCTGCCCAAAATCCTATGGTTTTAAGCAAAAATTGCTGCAATTTTTAACCAACAAAAAAGCATGGTTATTTAGTGCGAAAAAAGTTGTGGTTCATATCAGTAACCATATGATCTGGGCAACACACCAATACTAATAACAGTATTGTAAGCAATTGGTTTACTAGTTTTAGGCAACTATTATGGCTGTGTTAGCAATTGGGGTTTTGGGAATCAAAGTAAATCAGGCAAGTGATGAGTGCCATGTTGACTTCACACAACCAATGCAACTATAACTTAGCAACCCGAGTAACTGCGGGTGCCGGTGAATGAAATAAAAAACCTACTATTATAAGCAATTTCCCTGCTTGTTTTAGGCAAGTAGTGTGTTGGTTTGAAGCAAAGCTGGTAAAAATTGGTGCCAAATTGTCACGCCCAATATGTGACCCTATCCTAAAGAAACTCGAAGGTCCCACCAAGGATAGAAGTGCATATTGGAGACGCTTTTGCAAGGTGGATATCATTACATCGTACCATTACATAATAGTGGGGAATACATACAAGAGGCATACAATGCCACACGAATACAACAGCATCATACACAAGAACATCATCCGACTACGGATGAAACACAAACAGAAACTCAAACGACATCCACCCTGCTAGCCCAGGCTACCGACCTGGAACCTATCCCCCGATCGAAGAAGAAGCAGAAGAAGAACTCCAAAACAAGCAAACATCACTCTCGCGTCATGATCATCGCAATACCTGTACCTGCAACTATTGTTGTAGTAATATGTGAGCCACGAGGACTCAACAACCCATAACCATGGGTATCAAGACTAGCAAAGCTTAATGGGTATAAAAACGATAAGTGGTGAGGTTGCAGCAGCGACTAAGCATATATGGTGGCTAACATATGCAAATAAGAGTGAGAAGAGAAGCAACACAACGATCGAGAAGCTAGAAGTGATCAAGAAGTGATCCTGGAACTACTTACGTTCATACATAACTCAAAACCGTGTTCACTTCCTGGACTCCGCCGAAAAGAGACCATCACAGCTACACACGTGGTTGATGTGTTTTAATTCGAGTCTGGTGTCAAGTTCTCTACAACGGACATTAACAAATTCCCATCTACCACATAACAGCGGGCATGGCTTTCAAAGGTTTAAACCCTGCAGGGGTGTCCCAACTTAGCCCATCACAAGCTCTCACGGTCAACGAAGGATATTCCTTCTCCCCGGAAGACCCGATCAGTCTCGGAATCCCGATTACAAGATATTTCAACAATGGTAAAACAAGACCAGCAAAGCCGCCCTAATGTGCCGACAAATCCCGATAAGAGTTGCACATATCTCATTCTCAAGGCACACCGGATGGGCCAGACGTCGGGTTGGCATAGACCCTGGTTGCCCAGGGGGCGCCGGACATCGCCCAGGTTGGACCAACACTCGGAGGAGCACTGGCCCGGGGGGGGGGGGGGTAAATAAAGATGACCCTCGGGCTCCGGAAACCCAAGGGAAAAAGGCTTAGCTGAGGCAAATGGTAAAACCAAGGTTGGGCTTTGCTGGAGGAGTTTTATTCAAAGCGAACGGTCAAGAGGGTCCCATAAATCATCCACCCGTGTAAGGAACGCAAAATCAAGGAACATAACACCGGTATGACGGAAGCTAGGGCGACAAGAGTGGAACAAAGCACCAGGCATAAGGTCGAGCCTTCCACCCTTTACCAAGTATATATATGCATTAATTAAATAAGAGATATTGTGATATCCCAACATAATCCTGTCCATCATGGGGCAATGTTCAACTTCACCTGCAACTAACAACGCTACAAGAGGGGCTGAGCAAAGCGGTAACATAGCCAAGCAATGGTTTGCTAGGAAGGGTGAAAAGGTTAGAGGCTGGCATATCAGTTTGGGAGGCTTGATAAAACAAGTGATAGGTAGCGCATCATAGCGATAAAACGAAGCAACTAGCATAGCAATGATAGTAGTGAGATCCAGGGTAACGGTCATCTTGTCTGAAATCCCGCTAGAAAGAAGAACGAGTCCATGAAGAAGACGAATTGCAAAGACAAACCAAGCGTAGACGAACTAATCCTCACGATCGCAACGAAACAGGAACTATCAAGAAGAAGCACAATCGGAAAGAAGCAAACAACAAGGTAAACACACAACACATAAACATGACATGATGCACAACCAAACATGATGCATGACAAGGCTACATGAGGCTACTAATGGGAAGAGATGATGCAAACAAGAACAACACATCAAAACAAGTTTAAATGAGGCCAGAAACAACATATAACAAATCTGACAAGTCCTCATATGCAAATTTCGAAATTGGTCCAGAACTAAATAAAACCTTATGTTCAAGTTGTTAAACATCAAGTTAAAATGCACCAAGATGATCTACACGAAATTCTAGTCAAGTTATATATAAAGTTCGTTTAGTTCGGAGCTACGACCTAGAAGATATGAGCAAAACAAGTGAAACATGACATTGATGCAAAATGCATTCAAACATCAAGCAAACACTCCAAACGGAGCAACGGTGCAACACATACACTCCAAACAAGATTAAATGACAAGCTGCCCAAAACAGCAACTAGGCATCTAGCAAGCATCAAAATAATATGCTAAAACACCTCAAAGTGAAAACAAAAGGCATGGGCGTGATGTACAAATGAAGCTTAACAAAACATGAACACTGAGCTATCTCCAGAAACCACTACAACATGCTCAAAAGGACATGACAATATTGCAAATAATAACAGATTCACAGACTTTAATAGAAATTCACTGGACATGATAGAAATAACATCAGGTTGCAATGTTTAGAGCTAGCAAAATACAAGTTACAGCAAGCTATCATGGCAAACCTAAGCATGGAATACTAGTACTAAAAGCACTTAACAACACTTCCTTACTGAACTTATTCCAAAGATCAACAGAAAACATGGTAGCATTCATGCAAACATGGCAAGTAATATGACAGATTCAGACTGAAAATAACAGTACATGGCAGAAACAACGATAAGTAGGCATGTTGGTGAGCTTGTACAACTCACCGCGAAGCAATACATGACATTAAAAGGTGACCAACAATAAGAAGACACATTTATGAAGCTAAGAATGGCAAGATCAAGTTCACGGGGTGCATGGATCACTAGCAAAACACATGGCAAAACTGAACTTCGTGTTAACAGGCTGACATCAACATTATTTAGCAACTTTGGAGCATGATAACGAAAATCTACATCAAGCCATAAATGCAAACAAGGGCATGGATGGATAGAGAATAACAGGTATAACAAAACATACTTAGTGAACATCTCCAGATTATGCATATGATGGATGGTAGCTTCAATCAAACATAGCAAGATAATATAGCAGTTTCAGCATTGACAGAAAGTTAACAGCAAGTGACCCACTTAACAAGCTTGATGCACTCACTACAGGGCATATAAAAATACATGGATTGCACCCCTGTAAAGATGACATAAAAATGCTCCTAAAATATGTAGACATCAAACTCATAAGACGCAAACACAAAATGCAACAAAAATGACAAAACATCAAGTTATAACAGTTTTCAGTAGTTAACAGTTATATGCAATTTTGTAACAGAAATTAATATATCAAGATGCACCCTAACATGAACGCAAAGCACACCAACATGTAGAACATGAAGTTCAGAACATGTGCATATCAAGATCATCATCATAGAATCAACATGGACAAAGTTGTGGCTCTCACGAGATGCACAAATGACGTTATCAAACATCAGATTTCAGCAGTAAACATCATATAGCACTCCTGAAACGATAATTAGGGCATCAATATGGACTCAAACAAGCATGCCACAATGGAATGAAATTAAGAGCATCTCATAGTTAACATTTTGTTATCTCATACATGCAAAACGGAGTTATATGCAAGAAGTTGTACACACCACAAGAATGCAATATGTTGCTGACTTCAGAAAAGACTTGGTCGAATTCATGGAAAAAACAGTGAGCGTCAAGTAGCAAAATGTCACATGGGCGAGAGATAAGGGCTTCGGAGGGCACGCTCACCAAATGGGCTCGGCCAAGAAGGAGGAGGAGGCAAGGGAGTTAGGCTGGACCGCGGGGTAGAGCGGGCCGGACGCGAGGCCCACGCGGGCGCGAGCGGGGGCGTGGATTGGGGCTCCTACCGATCCCGTTCGACGGCGGCGGCGACGGGAGCAGACGGTGGCAGCGATGGCCAGATCCGGCCGGCCGGTGCCGGATCCGGCACGGCCGCGGCAGGAACGGTGGCCGGCGAAGGTCGGACGAGGCGGCGCGGAGCTCCTGGCGGCGGGGTCGGCACGACGGCGAGGAGGCGTTGCCGGACGAAGCGGAGGCGGCGGCGAGCGTGGCGGAGGGTCGGGGACTCGGCGGATCTGGCCAGGCGGCACGAAGGAACCGCTGGAGGCGCAAGGCAGCAGGCTGGTGGCGGCGGGCGATCGGGCCGGGAGGGCCGCGGCTGGGCCCGACGGGCCCGCGCGATGGAGACGGTGGCGGGGACACGTGGCAGGATGCCACTGGCTGCGGCCGCCAGCGGGATTTCGTCCGGCGGGAGCAGACATGTCCGGCGGCACGGAGGGAGGAGGCTAGGGTTTCATCCACAAATTTGGAAGGGGAAGGCATATTTATAGGTAGAGGGAGCTAGGAGAGTCCAAATGAGGTGCGGTCTTCGCTCACACGATCATGATCGAACGGCGGAGAGCATGGAGGGGAGTAAGATGGGCTAGTGGGCTGTGTGAAGAGGTGTTGGGCTGCAAAGAGAAGGGGGGTCTCGGTTAGCTCGGTTAACTGCTGGGGCATCAAACGACCTCCAAATGGAACGAAATTTGACGGGCGGTCTATCGGTGTTGTACTAAGGCCACTCGGCAAATCTTGCCCCATTCTGAGAATGTTTTTCGGCGGCTCACAAAACAAGAACTGGGAGGTGCCACGGGCGCGTGCGAGTGTGTCTGTGCTCAGAATGGACAGCAGAGGGAACTGGGAGGATCCGAACGGATGCTAGTTTTGAAAAACATGCAGATGAAATGCAGATGATGACATGGCAAAATGCAACACACAAGCAAATGACATGGCAATGACGGCGAATAACTGGAAGGCACCTGGCGCATCGAATTCTGGGCGTTACAACTCTCCTCCACTAACAAGAGATCTCGCCCCGAGATCTTAGGACCGAGACAGAAGGAAAAGAGGATGGGGTGAAGTAAGTGTTGGGTTTCGTAGTAATTTCAAAAAATTTCCTACGCACACGCAAGATCATGTGATGCATAGCAACGAGGGGAGAGTATTGTCTACGTACCCAACGCAAACCGACTGCGGAAGCGATGACACGATGTAGAGGAAGTAGTCGTACGTCTTCTCGATCCAACCGATCAAGCACCGAAACTACGGCACCTCCGAGTTCGAGCACACGTTCAGCTCGATGACGATCCCCGGACTCCGATCCAGCAAAGTGTCAAGGAAGAGTTCCGTCAGCACGACGGCGTGGTGACGATCTTGATGAACTACAGCAGCAGGGCTTCGCCTATACTCCGCTACAGTATTATCGAGGAATATGGTGGCAGGGGGCACCGCACACGGCTAAGGAATAGATCACGTGGATCAACTTGTGTCAACTTGTGTCTTTGGGGTGCCTCTACCTCAGTATATAAAGGAGCCAAGGGGGGAGGGGGCGCCGGCCAAGAGAGAGAGGCGCAGGAGGAGTCCTACTCCTACCGGGAGTAGGACTCCCCCCCAATCCTATTTCAACTAGGATTCCCAAGGGGGAAAGAGGGAGAGGGGTGGCCGGCCACCTCTCCTAGTCCTAATAGGACTAGGGGAAGGGGGGAGGCGCGCAGCCCCCTTGGGCTGCCCCTTTCTCCTTTCCACTAAGGCCCATGAAGGCCCATATGGCTTCCGGGGGGTTCCGGTAACCTCCCGGTAACCCGGTAAAATCCCGATTTCACCTGGAACACTTCCGATGTCCAAACATAGGCTTCCAATATATCAATCTTTATGTCTCGACCATTTCGGGACTCCTCGTCATGTCCGTGATCACATCCGGGACTCCGAACAACCTTCGGTACATCAAAATGCATAAACTCATAATATAA
The DNA here is from genome assembly GCF_018294505.1 of Triticum aestivum. NCBI lineage: Eukaryota > Viridiplantae > Streptophyta > Magnoliopsida > Poales > Poaceae > Triticum > Triticum aestivum. The sequence goes on from NC_057813.1 coordinate 502,641,577, forward strand.
CTGTCATCGTAACCTTAAGCGTGCGGACCCTACGGGTTCGAGAACAATGTAGACATGACCGAGACACGTCTCCGGTCAATAACCAATAGCGGGACCTGGATGCCCATATTGGCTCCTACATATTCTACGAAGATCTTTATCGGTCAGACCGCATAACAACATACGTTGTTCCCTTTGTCATCGGTATGTTACTTGCCCGAGATTCGATCGTCGGTATCCAATACCTAGTTCAATCTCGTTACCGGCAAGTCTCTTTACTCGTTCCGTAATACATCATCTCACAACTAACATATTAGTTGTAATGCTTGCAAGGCTTATGTGATGTGTATTACCGAGAGGGCCCAGAGATACCTCTCCGACAATCGGAGTGGCAAATCCTAATCTCGAAATACGCCAACCCAACATCGACCATTGGAGACACCTGTAGTACTCCTTTATAATCACCCAGTTACGTTGTGACGTTTGGTAGTACCCAAAGTGTTCCTCCGGTAAACGGGAGTTGCATAATCTCATAGTCATAGGAACATGTATAAGTCATGAAGAAAGCAATAGCAACATACTAAACGATCGGGTGCTAAGCTAATGGAATGGGTCATGTCAATCAGATCATTCTACTAATGATGTGACCTCATTAATCAAATAACAACTCATTGTTCATGGTTAGGAAACATAACCATCTTTGATTAACGAGCTAGTCAAGTAGAGGCATACTAGTGACACTTTGTTTGTCTATGTATTCACACATGTATTATGTTTCCGGTAAATACAATTCTAGCATGAATAATAAACATTTATCATGATTATAAGGAAATAAATAATAACTTTATTATTGCCTCTAGGGCATATTTCCTTCAGTCTCCCACTTGCACTAGAGTCAATAATCTAGATTACACTGTAATGATTCTAACACCCATGGAGCCTTGGTGCTGATCATGTTTTGCTCGTGGAAGAGGCTTAGTCAACGGGTCTGCAACATTCAGATCCGTATGTATCTTGCAAATCTCTATGTCTCCCACCTGGACTAGATCCCGGATGGAGTTGAAGCGTCTCTTGATGTGTTTGGTCCTTTTGTGAAATCCGGATTCCTTTGCCAAGGCAATTGCACCAGTATTGTCACAAAAGATTTTCATTGGACCCGATGCACTAGGTATGACACCTAGATCGGATATGAACTCCTTCATCCAGACTCCTTCATTTGCTGCTTCCGAAGCAGCTATGTATTCCGCTTCACATGTAGATCCCGCTACGACGCTTTGTTTAGAACTGCACCAACTGACAGCTCCACCATTTAATGTAAACACGTATCCGGTTTGCGATTTAGAATCGTTCGGATCAGTGTCAAAGCTTGCATCAACGTAACCTTTTACGATGAGCTCTTTGTCACCTCCATATACGAGAAACATATCCTTAGTCCTTTTCAGGTATTTCAGGATGTTCTTGACCGCTGTCCAGTGATCCACTCCTGGATTACTTTGGTACCTCCCTGCTAAACTTATAGCAAGGCATACATCAGGTCTGGTACACAGCATTGCATACATGATAGATCCTATGGCTGATGCATAGGGAACATCTTTCATATTCTCTCTATCTTCTGCAGTGGTCGGGCATTGAGTCTTACTCAATTTCACACCTTGTAACACAGGCAAGAACCCTTTCTTCGCTTGATCCATTTTGAACTTCTTCAAAATTTTGTCAAGGTATGTGCTTTGTGAAAGTCCAATTAAGCGTTTTGATCTATCTCTATAGATCTTAATGCCTAGTATGTAAGCAGCTTCACCGAGGTCTTTCATTGAAAAACTTTTATTCAAGTATCCCTTTATGCTATCCAGAAATTCTATATCATTTCCAATCAGTAATATGTCATCCACATATAATATCAGAAATCCTACAGAGCTCCCACTCACTTTCTTGTAAATACAGGCTTCTCCGAAAGTCTGTATAAAACCAAATGCTTTGATCATACTATCAAAACGTTTATTCCAACTCCGAGAGGCTTGCACCAGTCCATAAATGGATCGCTGGAGCTTGCACACTTTGTTAGCTCCCTTTGGATCGACAAAACCTTCCGGTTGCATCATATACAACTCTTCTTCCAGAAATCCATTCAGGAATGCAGTTTTGACATCCATCTGCCAAATTTCATAATCATAAAATGCGGCAATCGCTAACATGATTCGGACGGACTTAAGCATCGCTACGGGTGAGAAGGTCTCATCGTAGTCAATCCCTTGAACTTGCCGAAAACCTTTTGCGACAAGTCGAGCTTTGTAGACAGTAACATTACCATCAGCGTCAGTCTTCTTCTTAAAGATCCATTTATTCTCAATTGCTTGCCGATCATCGGGCAAGTCAACCAAAGTCCATACTTTGTTCTCATACATGGATCCCATCTCAGATTTCATGGCTTCAAGCCACTTTGCGGAATCTGGGCTCACCATCGCTTCTTCATAGTTCGTAGGTTCATCATGATCTAGTAGCATGACTTCCAGAACAGGATTACCGTACCACTCTGGTGTGGATCTTACTCTGGTTGATCTACGAGGTTCAGTAGTATCTTGATCTGAAGTTTCATGATCATTATCATTGGCTTCCTCACTAACTGGTGTAGGTGTCACTGAAACAGTTTTCTGTGATGAACTACTTTCCAGTAAGGGAGCAGGTACAGTTACCTCGTCAAGTTCTACTTTCCTCCCACTCACTTCTTTCGAGAGAAACTCCTTCTCTAGAAATGATCCATTCTTAGCAACGAATGTCTTGCCTTCGGATCTGTGATAGAAGGTGTACCCAATAGTTTCCTTTGGGTATCCTATGAAGACACATTTCTCCGATTTGGGTTCGAGCTTATCAGGTTGAAGCTTTTTCACATAAGCATCGCAGCCCCAAACTTTAAGAAACGACAACTTTGGTTTCTTGCCAAACCACAGTTCATAAGGCGTCGTCTCAACGGATTTTTATGGTGCCCTATTTAACGTGAATGCGGCCGTCTCTAAAGCATAACCCCATAATGATAGCGGTAAATCTGTAAGAGACATCATAGATCGCACCATATCTAGTAAAGTACGATTACGACGTTCGGACACACCATTGCGCTGTGGTGTTCCGGGTGGCGTGAGTTGTGAAACTATTCCACAGTTTTTCAAATGTACACCAAAATCGTAACTCAAATATTCTCCTCCACGATCAGATCGTAGAAACTTTATTTTCTTGTTACGATGATTTTCAACTTCACTCTGAAATTCTTTGAACTTTTCAAATGTTTCAGACTTATGCTTCATTAAGTAGATATATCCATATCTGCTCAAATCATCTGTGAAGGTGAGAAAATAACGATATCCGCGTCGAGCCTCAATATTCATTGGACCACATACATCGGTATGTATGATTTCCAACAAATCTGTTGCTCTCTCCATAGTACCGGAGAACGGTGTTTTAGTCATCTTGCCCATGAGGCACGGTTCGCAAGTACCAAGTGATTCATAATCAAGTGGTTCCAAAAGTCCATCAGCATGGAGTTTCTTCATGCGCTTTATACCGATATGACCTAAACGACAGTGCCACAAATAAGTTGCACTTTCATTATCAACTCTGCATCTTTTGGCTTCAACATTATGAATATGTGTATTACTACTATCGAGATTCAATAAGAATAGACCACTCTTCAAGGGTGCATGACCATAAAAGATATTACTCATATAAATAGAACAACCATTATTCTCTGATTTAAATGAATAACCGTCTCGCATTAAACAAGATCCAGATATAATGTTCATGCTCAACGCTGGCACCAAATAACAATTACTTAGGTCTAATATTAATCCCGAAGGTAGATGTAGAGGTAGCGTGCCGACTGCGATCACATCGACTTTGGAACCGCTTCCCACGCGCATCGTCACCTCGTCCTTAGCCAATCTTCGCTTAATCCGTAGCCCCTGTTTCGAGTTGCAAATATTAGCAACAGAACCAGTATCAAATACCCAGGTGCTACTGCGAGCATTGGTAAGGTACACATCAATAACATGTATATCACATATACCTTTGTTCACCTTGCCATCCTTCTTATCCGCCAAATACTTGGGGCAGTTCCGCTTCCAGTGACCAGTCTGCTTGCAGTAGAAGCACTCAGTTTCAGGCTTAGGTCCAGTCTTGGGTTTCTTCTCTTGAGCAGCAACTGGCTTGCTGTTCTTCTTGAAGTTCCCTTTCTTCTTTCCTTTGCCCTTTTTCTTGAAACTAGTGGTTTTGTTAACCATCAACACTTGATGCTCCTTTTTGATTTCTACCTCCGCAGCTTTCAGCATTGCGAAGAGCTCGGGAATAGTCTTGTTCATCCCTTGCATATTATAGTTCATCACGAAGCTCTTGTAGCTTGGTGGCAGTGATTGGAGAATTCTGTCAATGACGCAATCATCCGGAAGATTAACTCCCAATTGAATCAAGTGATTATTATACCCAGACATTTTGAGTATATGCTCACTGACAGAACTATTCTCCTCCATCTTGCAGCTATAGAACTTATTGGAGACTTCATATCTCTCAATTCGGGCATTTGCTTGAAATATTAACTTCAACTCCTGGAACATATCATATGCTCCATGACGTTCAAAACATCGTTGAAGTCCCGATTCTAAGCCGTAAAGCATGGCACACTGAACTATCGAGTAGTCATCAGCTTTGCTCTGCCAGACGTTCACAACATCTGGTGTTGCTCCAGCAGCAGGCCTGGCACCCAGCGGTGCTTCCAGGACGTAATTCTTCTGTGCAGCAATGAGGATAATCCTCAAGTTACGGACCCAGTCCGTGTAATTGCTACCATCATCTTTCAACTTTGCTTTCTCAAGGAACGCATTAAAATTCAACGGAACAACAGCACGAGCCATCTATCTACAATCAACATAAACAAGCAAGATACTTTCAGGGACTAAGTTCATGATAAATTTTAAGTTCAATTAATCATATTACTAAAGAACTCCCACTTAGATAGACATCCCTCTAATCCTCTAAGTGATCACGTGATCCAAATCAACTAAACCATGTCCGATCATCACGTGAGATGGAGTAGTTTCATCGGTGAACATCATTATGTTGATCATATCTACTATATGATTCACGCTCGACCTTTCGGTCTCCGTGTTCCGAGGCCATATCTGCATATGCTAGGCTCGTCAAGTTTAACCTGAGTATTCTGCGTGCGCAACTGTTTTGCACCCGTTGTATTTGAACGTAGAGCCTATCACACCCGATCATCACGTGGTGTCTTAGCACGAAGAACTTTCACAACGGTGCATACTCAGGGAGAACACTTCTTGATAATTTAGTGAGAGATCATCTTGTAATGCTACCGTCAATCAAAGCAAGATAAGATGCATAAAAAGATAAACATCACATGCAATCAATATAAGTGATATGATATGGCCATCATCATCTTGTGCTTTTGATCTCCATCTCCGAAGCACCGTCATGATCACCATCGTCACCGGCGCGACACCTTGATCTCCATCGTAGCATCGTTGTCGTCTCGCCAATCTTATGCTTTCACGACTATCACTACCGTTTAGTAATAAAGTAAAGCATTACATCGCGATTGCATTGCATACAATAAAGCGACAACCATATGGCTCCTGCCAGTTGCCGATAACTTGGTTACAAAACATGATCATCTCATACAATAAAATTCAGCATCATGCCTTGACCATATCACATCACAACATGCCCTACAAAAACAAGTTAGACGTCCTCTACTTTGTTGTTGCATGTTTTACGTGGCTGCTACGGGCTTAAGTAAGAACCAATCTCACCTACGCATCAAAACCACAACGATAGTTTGTCAAATAGACTCCGTTTTAACCTTCGCAAGGACCGGGCGTAGCCACACTCGGTTCAACTAAAGTTGGAGAGACAGTCGCCCGCAAGCCATCTATGTGCAAAGCACGTCGAGGGAACCGGTCTCGCGTAAGCGTACGCGTAAGGTTGGTCCGGGTCGTCTCGTCCAACAATACCGCCGAACCAAAGTATGACATGCTGGTAGGCAGTATGACTTGTATCGTCCACAACTCACTTGTGTTCTACTCGTGCATATAACATCAACATAAATAACCTAGGCTCGGATGCCACTGTTGGGTTTCGTAGTAATTTCAAAAAATTTCCTACGCACACGCAAGATCATGTGATGCATAGCAACGAGGGGAGAGTATTGTCTACGTACCCAACGCAGACCGACTGCGGAAGCGATGACACGATGTAGAGGAAGTAGTCGTACGTCTTCTCGATCCAACCGATCAAGCACCGAAACTACGGCACCTCCGAGTTCGAGCACACGTTCAGCTCGATGACGATCCCCGGACTCTGATCCAGCAAAGTGTCGAGGAAGAGTTCCGTCAGCACGACGGCGTGGTGACGATCTTGATGAACTACAGCAGCAGGGCTTCGCCTAAACTCCGCTACAGTATTATCGAGGAATATGGTGGCAGGGGGCACCGCACACGGCTAAGGAATAGATCACGTGGATCAACTTGTGTCAACTTGTGTCTTTGGGGTGCCTCTACCTCAGTATATAAAGGAGCCAAGGGGGGAGGGGGCGCCGGCCAAGAGAGAGAGGCGCAGGAGGAGTCCTACTCCTACCGGGAGTAGGACTCCCCCCCCAATCCTATTTCAACTAGGATTCCCAAGGGGGAAAGAGGGAGAGGGGTGGCCGGCCACCTCTCCTAGTCCTAATAGGACTAGGGGAAGGGGGGAGGCGCGCAGCCCCCTTGGGCTGCCCCTTTCTCCTTTCCACTAAGGCCCATGAAGGCCCATATGGCTCCCGGGGGGTTTCGGTAACCTCCCGGTAACCCGGTAAAATCCCGATTTCACCTGGAACACTTCCGATGTCCAAACATAGGCTGCCAATATATCAATCTTTATGTCTCGACCATTTCGAGACTCCTCGTCATGTCCGTGATCACATCCGGGACTCCGAACAACCTTCAGTACATCAAAATGCATAAACTCATAATATAACTGTCATCGTAACCTTAAGCGTGCGGACCCTACGGGTTCGAGAACAATGTAGACATGACCGAGACACGTCTCCGGTCAATAACCAATAGCGGGACCTGGATGCCCATATTGGCTCCTACGTATTCTACAAAGATCTTTATCGGTCAAACCGCATAACAACATACGTTGTTCCCTTTGTCATCGGTATGTTACTTGCCCGAGATTCGATCGTCGGTATCCAATACCTAGTTCAATCTCGTTACCGGCAAGTCTCTTTACTCGTTCCGTAATACATCATCTCACAACTAACATATTAGTTGTAATGCTTGCAAGGCTTATGTGATGTGTATTACCGAGAGGGCCCAGAGATACCTCTCCGACAATCGGAGTGACAAATCCTAATCTCGAAATACGCCAACCCAACATCGACCATTGGAGACACCTGTAGTACTCCTTTATAATCACCCAGTTACGTTGTGATGTTTGGTAGTACCCAAAGTGTTCCTCCGGTAAACGGGAGTTGCATAATCTCATAGTCATAGGAACATGTATAAGTCATGAAGAAAGCAATAGCAACATACTAAACGATCGAGTGCTAAGCTAATGGAATGGGTCATGTCAATCAGATCATTCTACTAATGACGTGACCTCGTTAATCAAATAACAACTCATTGTTCATGGTTAGGAAACATAACCATCTTTGATTAACGAGCTAGTCAAGTAGAGGCATACTAGTGACACTTTGTTTGTCTATGTATTCACACATGTATTATGTTTCCGGTAAATACAATTCTAGCATGAATAATAAACATTTATCATGATTATAAGGAAATAAATAATAACTTTATTATTGCCTCTAGGGCATATTTCCTTCAGTAAGAACAAAAGAGAGAAGATGAACCAAGTCGAGAGCACTCAGGTAGAAAAGAGGAACGACGAGTATGATGAGAATCAAAGCTCATGGAATAAGACAGACTCTGAAACCACTCCGGTTTGAACAAGATAGAAAAGGAATGAATAAAAGAATTTGGGTAGCACTCCGACTGAAAATGGAAGGAATGGAGACCTGAACTTCACCCAATGGGATGACGCTTGACGAGATGAACAACGCAATGCCTCCTGAAGAATTGAAATAGTGGAATGAAAAGAACTTAGAAGGAAGGGTTGAAAGGAGTTGTTGAGAAAATCAACAACGAAAGAATAAGCTTGTTGTGGACTTATCAAAAACATCTCAAAACTTGAGGTGAAATTATACCACAACCAAATGTCTGAAAAGTTGAGAAAAACGAAGAAAATGCAAAACTCCACTTCAGAAGAATACGGAGAATTAATTGCACTTCGAGACGTGAGAAGAAAAGATACTTGAACTCCACCAACAAAATTCTTGATGAACTCTTGAAGAATGAATTAAATCATGAAGAACACCGTGAAGAACTCCGGTGACGAAAGGATGATGAGATAGAATGAAGGATGAAAGAATAAGATTAAAGCCTTGCAGTGATTTAGATGGAGGTTCCGACGAAATGGATGAGGAAATTTTAACTCTGTAAAATAAAAGATGAAAACACTTGGAACTAGAATTTATTCCTCACGAACAAACTCCGAAGAAAAGGGATTACTTGACGATGATGAAATAAGAATAAGAATTACATTATGCTTATCCTCATCAAATTTAATTGATGACAACCCGATTTGGCATGCAACTTATTCCCCTTGAAAAGGATTCAGGAGTATATGGCGCCACCTTTAGGAAGGTCTTCAATGAACCACCTTTAGGATTGGAAACAACGAATGGATTAAAATGATAATCAAGGAAAAAGAATCTTGAACGGACCGCCAAAAGAATTTGAAACTGACTGATGAAAGAGAATGAATCACCGGGGAGAATTAGAAGAACAAATATGCTTGAGGGGATTTAGATACAAGGGAACGGGAAGAACTCGAGCTGATTAAAGAACATTTGAACGAAGCACCGGGATAATTGGATAACGGTAGCTGAAATGTGAGAACAAGGAATTCTTCTGGAATGATGGCCTCCGGTGAAAAGAAATGGAAAAACAACTCCTGGCATACCCCGGATGGTTAAGAAAAGAATATCTGACAAATGGAATAATTCGAGACGGTATCATGAAACTAGAACCGCGAGTCTTTGAGAGAACGAGCAAGATTTAGAAGGAACTCTTCTCCGATCTTCAAATGACGACGAGAAACACCAATACTCCGGGAGAATAAAAACCGAAAAGGTTGAGCCAACAATGAAAAGAATTTGAAAGCGATCTTGGAGAAGGCATGTGACTGATGGGATCCATTCTTATGTCACACTTGAAAAGAATTTAAGAATAACTCCGGGAGAATTAGAAGAGTCAGGTAAGATCCTGGGAAAAGACCTGTGGGTTAGGGCCCACTGAAGAGATAACACCGTTGGAAAGGATTGTTGAAGAGATAGATGATGCACCGGAATAATTAAAATATTTGAATGAGGTGACAACCTCGAATTAACTCGAACACAGACGAATCTCCTGAGATGTCTTGAACACTCCGGAAGGATAAACTGGCGAGAGGCAAACGAGCAGGGAAAACACTTGAGCCGAGGGAAAGAATATAATCACTACCAAAAATTGGAATTGAATCCACCGGAGTAGGAAAAGAGATGAAGAATGTCCACCGAGACGAGAATTCACCGATTGAAATGATTGAGGGAAGACTGAAGAGGCTTCGTATGAATGAAAATTGATGGTCGAAAGAGACTCGGACTCCGGGAAGAAAAAGGGTGGGAGGGCGGGAAAACAAAGGCACCTGCAAGGGAGAACCGACAAATATCTTGAAGAGAAAACACCGGTTGAAAGAAAGCAAAGGCTTCGCACGAGTAGGATGGATACTCGGTTACAGACTCCGGCTTGGAGAAGAAAAAGGGTGGGTGGGTGGGAAAAGAAAACAAATGAGGATTGAACTTGGCAAAGAAGAAGAGGCTCGAGTCAACTTGACAAGAAAAACACCAGATGAAAAGAGCTGAGAACCAACGCTCGGAAAACCAACCGCGTGATCCTAAATAAAACTTGAAGGGGAAGAGGAGTAATTCAAAACACCTACGTCAAGATTCCTCACCAGAGCGACAAAGGGACTGAGGAGTAAAAATAATTCCTACTCTCCGATATAACTAGACTCCGAAAACAGTTTTCTTCTAGACTCAACAATGGCCATGCTAAGAAAAATCAAGGGGGATCCTATGGTCGGCCGAGGCTCTGATACCAACTTGTCACTCCCAATATGCGACCCTATCCTAAAGGAACTCAAAGGTCCCACCAAGGATAGAAGCGCATATTGGAGACGCTTTTGCAAGGTGGATATCATTACATCGTACCATTACATAATAGTGGGGAATACATACAAGAGGCATACCATGCCACACGAATACACCAACATCATACACAAGAACATCATCCGACTACGGATGAAATACAAACAGAAACACAAATGACATCCACCCTGCTAGCCTAGGCCGCCGACCTGAAACCTATCCCCTGATCGAAGAAGAAGCAGAAGAAGAACTCCAAAACAAGCAAACATCGCTCTCGCGTCATGATCATCGCAATACCTATACCAGCAACTGTTGTTGTAGTAATCTGTGAGCCACGAGGACTCAGCAACCCATAACCATGGGTATCAAGACTAGCAAAGCTTAATGGGTATGGAAAGGATAAGTGGTGAGGTTGTAGCAGCGACTAAGCATATATGGTGGCTAACATATGCAAATAAGAGCGAGAAGAGAAGCAACACAATGATCGAGAAGCTAGAAGTGATCAAGAAGTGATCCTGAAACTACTTATGTTCATACATAACCCAAAACCGTGTTCACTTCCAGGACTCCGCCGAAAAGAGACCATCACGGCTACACACGCGGTTGATGCGTTTTAATTCGAGTCTGGTGTCAAGTTCTCTACAACTGGACATTAACAAATTCCCATATGCCACATAACCGCGGGCACGCTTTTCGAAAGTTTAAACCCTGCAGGGGTGTCCCAACTTAGCCCATCACAAGCTCTCACGGTCAACGAAGGATATTCCTTCTCCCGGGAAGACCCGATCAGTCTCGGAATCCCGGTTACAAGATATTTCAACAATGGTAAAACAAGACCAGCAAAGCCGCCCTAATGTGCCGACAAATCCTGATAGGAGCTGCACATATCTCGTTCTCAGGGCACACCCGATGGGCCAGACGTCGGGTTGGCATAAACCCTGGTTGCCTAGGGGGCGCCGGATATCGCCCAGGTTGGACCAACACTCAGAGGAGCACTGGCCGGGGGGGGGGGGTAAATAAAGATGACCCTTGGGCTCCGGAAACCCAAAGGAAAAAGGCTTAGGTGAGGCAAATGGTAAAACCAAGGTTGGGCCTTGCTGGAGGAGTTTTATTCAAAGCGAACTATCAAGGGGGTCCCATAAATCACCCAACCGCGTAAGGAACACAAAATCAAGGAACATAACACCGGTATGACGGAAACTAGGGCGACAATAGTGGAACAAAACACCAGGCATAAGGTCGAGCCTTCCACCCTTTACCAAGTATATAGATGCATTAATTAAATAAGAGATATTGTGATATCCCAACATAATCCTGTCCATCATGGAGCAATCTTCAACTTCACCTGCAACTAACAACGCTATAAGAGGGGCTTAGCAAAGTGGTAACATAGCCAAGCAACGGTTTGCTAGGAAGGGTGAAAAGGTTAGAGACTGACATGTTAGTTTGGGAGGCTTGATAAAACAAGTGATAGGTAGCGCAACATAGAGATAGAACGAAGCAACTAGCATAGCAATGATAGTAGTGAGATCCGGGGTAACGGTCATCTTGCCTGAAATCCCGCTAGAAAGAAGAACGAGTCCATGAAGAAGATGAACGGCGAAGATGAACCAAGCATAGATGAACGAATCCTCACGATCGCAACGAAACAGGAACTATCAAGAAGAAGCACAACCGGAAAGAAGCAAACAACAAGGTAAACACACAACACATAAACATGACATGATGCACAACCAAACATGATGCATTACAAGGCTACATGAGGCTACTCATGGCAAGAGATGATGCAAACAAGAACAACACATCAAAGCAAGTTTAAACGAGGCCGGAAACAACATATAACAAATCCAGTAAGTCCTCATATGCAAATTTCGAAATTGGTACAGAACTGAATAAAACCTTATGTTCAAGTTGTTAAAAATCAAGTTAAAATGCACCAAGATGATCTACACGAAGTTCTAGTCAAGTTACATATAAAGTTCATTTAGTTCGGAGCTACGACCTAGAAGATATGAGCAAAACAAGCGAAATATGGCATTGATGCAAAATGCATTCAAACATCAAGAAAACACTCTCAAAACATGAATGCAACATGGTAATATAAAGCTACATGTAAAACTAAGCAAGTTTCATATGGAGCACACTCCAAACGGAGCAACGGTGCAACACATACACTCCAAACAAGATTAAAAGGACAAGCTGCCCGAAACAGCAACTAGGCATCTAGCAAGCATCAAAACAATATGCTACAGCACCTCAACATGAAAACAAAATGCATGGGCGTGATGTACAAGTGAAGCTTAATAAAACATGAACACTGAGCTATCTCCGGAAACCACTACAACATGCTCAAAAGGACATGACAATATTGCAAATAGTAACAGATTCACAGACTTAACAGAAATTCACTGGACACGACAGAAATAACATCAGGCTGCAATGTTTATAGCTAGCAAAGTATAAGTTACAGCAAGCTATCATGGCAAACCTAAGCATGGCATGCTAGTACTAAAAGCACTTAACAACACTTCCTTACTGAACTTATTCCAAAGATTAACAGAAAACATGGTAGCATTCATGCAAACATGGCAAGTAATGTGACAGATTCTGACAGTGAAAATAACAGTACATGGCAGACACAACGATAAGTACACATGTTGGTGAGCTTGTACAACTCACCACAGAGCAATAAATGGCATGAAAAGGTGACCAACAGTAAGAAGGCACATTTTGAAGCTAAGAATGGCAAGATCAAGTTCATGGGGTGCATGGATCACTATCAAAATACATGGCAAAACTGAACTTCATGTTAACAGGCTGACAGCAACATTATTTAGCAACTTTGGAGCATGATAACGACAATCTACATCAAGCCATAAATGCAAACAAGGGCATGGATGGATAGAGAATAACAGGTATAACAAAACATACTTAGTGAACATCTTCAGATTATGCATATAATGGATGGTAGCTTCAATCAAAATAGCAACATAATATAGCAGTTTCAGTATTGACAGAAAGTTAACAACAAGTGACCCACTTAACAAGCTTGATGCACTCATTACATGGCATATAAAAAGACATGGATTGCACCCCTGGAAATACGGAATAAAAATGCTCGTAAAAAATGTAGACATCATGCTCATAAGATGCACACACAAAATCCAACGAAAATGACAAAACGGCAAGTTATAACAGTTTTCAGTAGTTAACAGCAACATGCACTTTCGCAACAGAGATTAATATATCAAGATGCACTCTAATATGAATGAAAAGCACACCAACGTGTAGAGCATGAAGTGCATAACATGTGAATATCAAGATCATCATCATAGCATCTACAGGGACAAAGTTGTGGCTCTCACGAGACGCACAAATGAAGTTATCAAACAGCAGATTTCAACAGTAAACATCATATAGCACTCATGAAACGATAATTAGGGCATCAACATGGACCCACACAAGCATGCCACATTGGAATAAAGCGAAGAGCATCTCACAGTGAACATTTTGATATATCATACATGCAAAACGGAGTTATATGCAAGAAGTTGTACACACCACAAGAATGCAATATGACGCTGACTTCAGAAAAGACTTAGTCAAATTCATGGAAAAAACAGTGAGCGTCAAGTAGCTAAATGTCGCACAGGCGAGAGATAATGGCTTCGGAGGGCATGCTCACCAAATGGGCTCGGCCAAGGAGGAGGAGGAGGCAGGGCAGTTGGGCTGGATCGCGGGGTGGAGCGGGCCGGACGCGAGGCCCACGCGGGTGCGAGCGGGGGCGCGGATCGGGGCCCCTCCTGATCCCGTCAGGCGGCGGCGGCAACGGGAGCAAACGGCGGCGGCGATGGCCAGATCCGGCTGGCCGGTGCCGGATCCGGCACGGCGGTGGCAGGAACGGTGGCCGGCGAAGGACGGGCAAGGCGGCGCAGAGCTCCTTGCGGCGGGGTCCACGTGACGGCGAGGAGGCGGCGCTGGACGGAGCGGAGGCGGCGGCGAGCGCGGCAGATGGCCGGCGGCTCGGCGGATCCGGCCGGGCGGCGCGGAGGAACCGCGGGAGGCGCAGGGCAGCGGGCTGGCGGCGGCGGGCGACCGGGCCGGGAGGGCCGCGGCTATGCCCGGCGGGCCCGCGCGGTGGAGATGGCGGCGGGGACACGTGGCAGGATGCCACTTGCTGCGGTGGCGGCGGGATTTCGTCCGGTGGGAGCGGACATGTCCGGCGGCGCGGAGGGAGGAGGCTAGGGTTTCATCCGCAAATTTGGAAGGGGAAGGCATATTTATAGGTAGAGGGAGCTAGGGGAGTCCAAATGAGGTGCGGTCTTCGCTCACACAATCGTGATCGAACGGTCGAGAGCATGGCGGGGAGTAAGATGGGCTAGTGGGCTATGTGAAGAGGTGTTGGGCTGCAAAGATAAGGGGGGTCTCGGTTAGCTCGGTTAACCGTTGGGGCATCCAACGACCTCCAAATGGAACGAAATTTGACGAGCGGTCTATCGGTGCTATACTAAGGCCGCTCGGCAAATCTCGGCCCATTCCGAGAACATTTTTTGGCGGCTCACAAAACAAGAACTGGGAGGTGCCACGGGCGCGTGCGAGTGTGTCTGTGCTCAGAACGGACAGCGGAGGGAACTGGGAGGATCCGGACAGATGCTAGTTTTGAAAAACATGCAGATGAAATGCAGATGATGACATGGCAAAATGCAACACGCAAGCAAATGACATGGCAATGATGGCGAATAACTAGAAGACACCTGGCGCATCGAATTCGGAGCGTTACACATATAAAGAGAAATCATGGTAGATGTTAAAAGTACTGATAAGAAACTATGTCCAACTTGTGTCTTCAGAATAAAAAGGAAAATAGGTTGCCTTGGGGAATTGACTGAACATTACCTTGGGGGATTGACTGAACATTGTTTCCTATCAATTGTACTTCCCGGCAAGAAATTTAGGTTGCTCCTTCAAACAAGGGTTCATCCACAGAAGAAACACAAGAAAAAACACATGAACCCTTAGGGGCTCCAACGCGTTAAGATAGTTCAGCAAGCAAAAAAGGAAAAAAGAGGCCAGAAACACATCATGGTCCTGATGTTGCTGGTATGAATTGCATACTAACAAAGTACTGAACATGAGGAAGATGTCATACCCAGCTAGTTTCTAGTACTGGTATATAAAATTTCTGAGATGTACAAAATGCTACTCTCAAGTCTCTAATATTAGCTTTTCCTCTCGATGCTAAAAGCACTTCGAACATAAAAGGCATCCATTGGGCCTTGGAAATGCACGAAATTGCTCAGCATTTTCGTTGGGCCTTGGAAATGCACAAAAATCAGTTGTATCTGCAGCCATTTAGAAAAAAGCAAAAATAACATAAATCGATCATTATAACTATTGAAAAACATCTTTTCTGTAGGCAACTATTGTCAATACATCAGTTGCCCAAAAAGCAATCATAGGAAAAAAGTTGTTGTATTGATAACAATTGCCTGAAACAAAAATCATATGCGACTATTGTAAAAAAATAGAGTCATTTAGGAACTTTGGCTACCGCTCATATACTTGAAAAAGGGAAACTTGAATATACTTTAATGTTGCATCCGCGATTAAAAAAGTCATATACTTGTTGTTACTAAAAATGTTGCCTATGTACAGTGTGTTAGTTGCTTGCCTCATCCAACTAAACTTGCTCGCTTCTCTGGTTTGAAAAAATCTGCAGCGTGGATAAGATTGACCTAAATGAGCTGCCAGAAGACAAAAACCCTGAATTTCAAATTCCCGCCAACAATGATATTGGAGATCCTGCATTTTACACACATCAGAGCATCCATGCAGGTGACGCTGAGCATGCTGAGTTCGTTGCCGAATCTCCTAATCCTATGGTGATGCAAAATGCTGGCAAAACTTTGGTAGACGCAATGGATACAGGCGGGCACTCCCTTAATGCATGGGGGCCCCG
This sequence comes from Triticum aestivum, assembly GCF_018294505.1. NCBI lineage: Eukaryota > Viridiplantae > Streptophyta > Magnoliopsida > Poales > Poaceae > Triticum > Triticum aestivum. The sequence goes on from NC_057813.1 coordinate 502,657,806, forward strand.
CCTGTGGTAGAACTAACCTTGGAACAAAAGCAGCAGAGACAGATGCACGCACCCTTGATGGCACATGTGCTGTAGGTGATACTGGAGGGACTGTTGGAAATGGATTGACAGGCTTGGTAGATGGGAACCATGATGAAGCTTGGTCACAGCCTAGGAAACCTTACATATGCATGAGGTTTGACACTTTGGAAGGCGCCAAAGAACACTACAATGTGTATGCTTTACAGCTTGGATTTTCAATCAAGATGAACACATCAAGGAGGACTATTGATACTAGTGTGTTGATAAAGCAGCAGTCAACAATTTTCAGAAACCTAAAATTGATGATGGAGGAGTAGAAAGTATTCCTGCCCTAGATGAGATTGTTGAACAAGAACATGAAGCAACGGAAGATGAAGAAATTGTCTTTCTTGGTGATGAGAATAAAAAAAGAAGAAATGCAAGAAGTGGAAGCGAGATACAATAGTGCAGACATGATGCAAAGCAAAGATGGTGGTCAAGCTACTAGATAGTCGTTGGGAGGTGATTTACTTTGTTGTTGAACACAATCATGCATTGGTTGACAAACCATATTTGATTAAGTACCTGCGATCACATCAAGGGATCCCCGCGGAAGAAAGGGCCTTCCTTACACATCTCCACAATTGCAATATAACTACAGGTTTGTGAAAACATGACTGCACTTGCCTTGGTTTATTGTGTTAGTTGCTTAACCCCTATACAACCTTTTGCCTAGAAATTTTTTTGCAATAAGAAAAATTTTGCTTTCCCTCTTGTACTTGCCAAGATTTAGTGTGTTAGTTGCTCAAAACCTAGCAATATTTTTGCCTACACTTGCATGTACTTACATCTGTTTAGTTGTGTTAGTTGCTTAAACCATATCAACAAAGTGATTGCCTTGTCTTAGTGTGTTAGTTGCTCCTGAGTTTTGAACCCAAGCACTGATTTGCCTGCATCTGATGCTTTACTTGCTTGCATTCTTAAGTTACAAAAAATTAATTAAAAATGCTTCTACAAAAATTCCTCTTTTACAAATCTCCTTGTTTAATTCTGAATTTAGTTCATGTTAGAGAAAATGTTTAGACTAACATGCATGTATGACTTTGGCCCCCTATAGGTCGAATGATGCACATCATGTCGGATTACTATGATACAGAGCTGATTGTCGCTTATCTATACCTACTAATAAAAGAAATAGGTATTCTTAGTCTGTCATGCTATTTTATAGAAAACCCCCTGATGTTTTTGACATTAAACATGCAGTACATATCAAATGTTTTTAAAACGCTCATATCTTCTAAACCATAACTCTAAATTTAACATGTTATATATGAAATTTGGTTAGAAAAATATATAGAATCTGAATACGATGTTATTTTATCTGTTAACCATTAAAAAAAATACTATCTAGGGTGCGATCTTAATCAAAAGTGCATTATCTGTCTTTTTTCATATCAGTACTGATCCAGATTGTAGATGAAGATGTGTGAAAAAACAGGATTGGAGACGAAATTGAAGATCACTTGCCTGTTTCTTTGTACGTATTAAATCTACATGCAAGCCGTGTTTAAATAGAAGACATGTGGAATCTTGAACTTGCGCTTTTGTAGGCAAATTTAATCTTTCTTTGGGCTGTAGCTACAAATACTCAGATAATAGACCATTTTTTTGTAAATTAAGAGCGTGTGGTATTCTTCTCTCCCATTGCAACGCACGAGCCCTTTTGCTAGTGGTACTAATCATATTTCAAACCTAAAGTCTGAGTTGAACAATAATGCGACAAAGGAAGGTGATATGATTAAGAGAGTTGCCTACTTTATAGATCAGCAAAAAGAAGATCCAAATTTCTTTTACAATATTAAGTATGATGAGGAGGACAGGGTTGAGAATATTTTCTGGGTTGACGGTGCATCAAGGAGGGCTTACGTAGAGGCATACCACGATTGCATCTCATTTGACACCACGTACATGACTAACATGTATAACATGCCCTTTGCGCCATTCACTGGAATTAATCGACATGGGCAGTCATTCATGTTGGGGTGCGGTTTTGTGAGGCAAGAGGTGGCTACAAGCTTTGATTGGCTATTTGGGACCTTTCTTGAGGCAATGCATGGTTTAGCACCAACAAACATCATTACTAACCAGGACATTACGATGGCATAGTCGATTAAAAGGGTGTTCCCAACAAGTATCCACCGCTGTTGTCGTTGGCATATAAAAAAAAGGCTCAAGAGAAGCTTGGCGCCTTGTTGGGCCGAAACCATGGATTGTCAAAAGATTTCAACAGCTGCATTGACTTCAGCTTGACGCCAGAGGAGTTTGAGGCAGCATGGGTTGATCTGATGTTGAAGTATGAGGTTATGACTCATACACACTTTGAGACCCTGTATAAATACAGGGAAACATGGGTTCCTTGCTACTTCAAACACCAATTATTTCCCTTCTTCCAGTCGACCCAACGAAGTGAGGGATTCAATGCTGTCCTCAAGTGATATGTGAACCCACACAATTCCATCCTCAATTTCATCAAGCAATATTCGAAAATACAGACTCACATACTTGTCCGAGAAGGTGGAAAAGACTACATAACAAAGCATTTGGAGACTGAAATGTGGTCGTCTTTTCCTATTGAGAAACAAGCCTATGACACATACACTAGGGACTTGTATGAAAAGTTTCGCATGGAGTTCAAGCTGATTGGGAGATACAATGTATGGCCCCATGGAAGTCACATGTACGAGATTTACCCCAATGAAACACAAACGTGGGTTGCTAAATATGGTTCTAGGAGTTATTTTGTGACATCAGACCCTATTGTTAGAGACTACACGTGTGAGTGCTGCAAAATGGACAGGGACGACATGCTTTGCTGCCACATCTTGAAGGTTTTGACCCAACTTGGTATCGACAAAATTCCAGCAAAATACCTTCTTCGGAGATGGACACCTAAGGCAATTCCCAGTGCACCCCCTCCTGTCGAAGGTCAACCCGATGAATTGCCAGCAAAGTCAAAGAAAGAAATAAGGCACACAAACTTGACAATGGATTTTGCAAGCCTAGCTCGTGTTGCTAGTGCGATAGATGCTGCTTCAGATATCATGTGGAAACATATGTGTGAAGCTCTGATAGAAATAAGACATTTGAATTTGTCGAAGAAAAAGAAGCCAACAACACCTCTCGATGTGCCCCTGGTGGTCCACCACTGTCAAGTGGTGGTTCTGCACCGCAATCCAGTGCTCCTCCGACAAACAGTGCCCCTCCACCACCTCCTAATTCAGCTGCACGACTGCCAAGCAGCTCTGCACAGTATCCCACTACTTCAGCAACAAAGCAAAAGAAGGCGGCCCCAATGGCTGTTACTTTTGGAGTATGTGCACAACCCATGCCAGGGGTTGCACCTCAGCCCAGGGGACCTCCACCAGTGCCAAAGGTGGCTGCACCACTGCCAGGACTTGCTGCAACACAACCTAGAGGACCTATGCCGGTAAATAGAGGACCTCCACCACCACATGGTTGGCCTGCACAACTACTGAATGTGACAACCCCACTGCCAAAGGGTCCTGCACAGCCAAACTGGTGGCCAACATCAACACCCAGGGGAGCTGCCCCACCACCACCATCGGTACTTTCCCAAGTGCAGAGTGTCTCTGGACAGCAACCTACTCTTACACAACAGCAAAAGAGTGGAGCCCCACTATTGTCTTCTACTTCAACACCTACTGGTGGTCATGTAGGTGCTTCTAGGGTTGAACAACACCTTGGATATCCTACTCCAATGCCTGACCCACCAATCCCTAGAGACCCACCAAAGTCGACAACCAAAGGAAGGGTGAAAACTAAGAGGATTCAATCAGCACTTGAACTGCACCCGAAAAAAGAACAAATGCAGTTATTGTAGTTCTGTTGAACACAATTCGGCGCTCTGCCCAGCAAGATTGGTTTGAAAAGAACACCTTGGAGAATGAGAGAAGGTCTTGCAAAGTGATAGATTTGAGGAGCATTGCACACTACCTGAGATTCATTCTGAAAAGTAATTCCTCTATTTGAACTATTATTAATGTTCCTATTCTATTTTTTATGATACCCGAAACTACCTATGAGTCATGGCTTTGAATTTTTAGCGTACCAGAAACTGCCTATGAATTATGGCTTTTGAATTTTAGCATACAACACTATAATTTGATTGAACCATGTTAAACAGATATCTTGTCTTGCAGGCATGGACTATTGCATTACTTTTACTATGCATGCAACTTCTGTTGCATATTCTTGCAAGTTGCAATATTGTGTCAAGCAACTAGTTGAAGTATTGTTGCAAGTATAATCACAAAAAATGCAAAATCAAGTTTGTGCTTTTTGAAAAAGTCATGCTAGTTTGATGATAAAAACGAACCTAGTGTAGCTTCAAGATGTCTTTCCAAGGGGCCTTGATGTAATCGGTGTTAACCCAATTGCTTGTTAGTTGCTTCCTGGTGTTTGGAATGTCATCTTGGGTGAATCTAGGAACAGTCCTTGCCTCCCAATCACTTGTGAGTGTAAGCGCGAAAACCCCACAGTCAAACATGTACAACAAATGGAAGGCAAAAATAGTATGTTATTGGTTGCATAGTTTCTTGTATGTAGTATAAATATAGTGAGAAAATAAAAAAAATTAAAGAGATCAGACCAAACAAAAGACCGTGTAAAAAAATCTAGCGGTTTGGGTGTTCTGATTGCTTACTCATTGTTTTTCTTTAGGACATCAATGTTGACAAGTTTAAATTCGTCCATGGAAATGTGAGACTTAGGGTAGTGTTTATCCTAGAGAGCTCTGACACTTGCTACAATAGACCTTGCGCAACCGTCCAAGGTCTTGTTATCAAGTGTCCTCCATGAATCAAGCACCTCGAACTTTCGATCTCATATATTCAAGTTGAAAACCCAATACTGGTTTCCTGTGATTGGCTTGGTTTTGTCAATGTTCTCTATGACAGGGAACATGATCTGTAAAAAAATAGGAGGCAAAGGAAAAAAGGTTATTATATAGCACGAAAGACATGTTGTGAATCTGGGCAACTTATACAACTGTATAAACATTTGAGCAACTTGTGATATTACTCTCTGGCAAATTAGTACAGTCATTTGAGCAACTTGAACACATGGGATGCTAAATGGGGGTGGGGGTGGGGGGAGGTGTGTGGTAATACCATAAGCAACTTATTTTGCTACTCAGGCAAGTATAAACATTTGTGTGAGCAATTTCTTCCATGCTATGTGGTTGTTTACACACTTGTTCCATGCATTTGTAACTAGAAGAAAATGATACGAACAACAAGAAACATTTTGCTAACCATATCTTTACGATCCGGCCGCTTGGATTTCTTGAATCTTGAAGTAAGCTCTTGGCCGTCTAATGACATCTGCTGCAACATTATCTGAAAAATCAAAAGAAAAAGGGAAAATGCACCTATAAAAACAACATGAAGAAAAAAAGCAAACCATTGAAAAATAGGCAAGTTAACTACTGCTTTCTTACCGAGAATCTTAAGGGCATCACCACCTTCATTGAATCTGGTGGCAAGTTCATCATGATGGACTGTATCCCAATTTCAACTACATGGGACAACAGGAACCCTTCCTTTTTCATTGCATTAGCCAGCTCCCTCACACTTATAAAGTACTTACCGTAGTTCAACTACCTTTGGGCTGCATTTGAAAATGAGAAAAAACAAGAATGTCATGTTGACATGATGCTCATAAAATCGAAAACAAAAAGTGGTTTTGAATCAACTTGTTGCTCTGTTGAACTTTTTCATAAAAATTGCCTGCTGTTGGTGTATGATATGCCTACATGACATTACATATGTTGCCTGACACAAAGTAAAAAATGCTTGGAAATTGTTTTACCTGGTATCTACATCAGGTGACTCTTCTTCATTTAACCTCCCATGCAAAATAACCGATGCATATAATCGGTTCACAGCAGCTCTGCATTTAAATGAATTTTTCTCATTGTAGTCTATGAATGGTGATCTCATGCAAGGAGCAGGCTTGATTATCCTTCTTTCAAATTTATTAAGGACAGGCTCTCCAGAGCTGTTGCTGCTATAAAACTTGCTACCTGATCCTTCTTCTCCTTGGTTAGAAGTTTTTTCTGTTGTGAACAGTTCACATGCTTCATTACCAGCTACAAATTCCAAATCATCACTGTCGTCGAGAATTTGTATGTACTCATGTTCTGCGATACTGCTTGGCCCATCACCTCCCTGTGCTCCCTCAACAGTAGTTTTCGGATTGAAAATGTTATCTAAGACAAGTGAGAAAGATGGGGCCGAGCAGTACTCATGAACAAAACTGTTTGATGATGTGCTTTTGCTTTGGTGAATCTGTTTTCCATCCATCTCTGCTTGAATGAAAATGGGTGACATGTTGCTTGAGCTTTCTACAAGATTTTTACTTCGAGGGGCAATCTTGCTATGAGATCACTGATTTCCAGAACATTTATTTCTAGGTTATTCTTTGTGCTCCCCTTGAATTACAGCGGTGGACGGTTTTCTTTGTTACCATCACAAAAATGGTTTTCCCCCTTGGGACTCACTGTTTGGGCAGACTGGGTAACTGAAGTTGACTTTGCAGGCAACTTGCTCAGTGATTCAGGCAACTTTGATGAGTGATGATCGACGCAAGTTGTGTCACCTATAAAAACGGTGAATGTCAAGGGGTAGATGTTTTCTTGATCCTTGCCCAGACCTGCATCTAATAATGGACCCAGTGATGCTCCTTTCATCTTACGCTCTTTGGCAAAATTGGGAACATTTGTCGATTGCGGCACACTAATGCAAGGGAGCTTTTGTGCTTGACAATTTAGCTCAACCAAGGGTTGCCTACAACTTAGAATAGATGTGTTCACTGCTGTTTGTGGTGACACTCTAACTGGTGCTTGTTTGATTAAAAGATTTGCATGGAGTTTTTTGCAACTTGCTTTCTCCTTGGGCTGAGTTGCCAGACTTTGTGTGACAGTTGGTGCAACATTATCACTTTGGAATCCTTTTGGTGCTCTTGTAGTGTTTGATGTTTTATTTACTTCCACCTGGGGCTCCAAAGTAGCCCAATTTGCCTCTTTCTGTACAGTAGTTGTCTGGCTTTGATGTTGTATTTGCCCAGATTTCTTAATAGCTGACTGCCTTTCCTTGGGAACCTGCACTTGCTGTGAATTTTTTGAACGCCTTTCTTGTAGCTCCTCTACTATTGTTGTCACTACTGTTGGCTGCAGGATGAAGCTGACAGTCTTTTTCTTCTTCGGTGGGATGGGTGGTAGTCCCTCTCTGCAATTTCTTCTGGTTTTCCACCCAAGTTATGTTCTGCACCCATTTCTCTCATCAGCCTCTTGCGCATGTGTTTTGGACATATTTCCGTCAAGTCCATTGGGGGCAATTCCTTCAACTCTAATCCCATCAACAGGTTGTGAAAAACCCTCTTTGCTTCCCATGCAGCTGGTGCCTCATCAATGCATTCTTTCGCTTCATACACTAGTATGTGTGGGGAAAAAGATTCCCGCTCCATCATCACTATGTCTCTGATGTTAACCGAGCCAAAGTCATCAAGCTCCTTAGGTTTGTTGTCCTTCTTTTGAAGCAAAAACCGTAGTGTACATTCATCATCGTCGTCACTGTCCAAGTAACCAGTAGCTCCATCCTCATTCATGATGTTCCCACCACCATCACCGTGGCCACTGCTATTACCTCCACTGCTATCCTCATCATCCTTGCCATCCCCGGCCCCTTGCCACCCCCCTCCTTGTCTTCTTCCTTGTCACCACCTTTTCCACATCATCATCATCATATTCTTCATCCTCGTCATCTTCTGTACTAACTTCATCTTCTTCCTTTTCATCGCTATCTTCCTCTTCATCATCTCCCTCTTGCTCGACTGTTTGTTGTCCCTTGCCCGCTACTGTACTTGCCATTGTGTCACCTGGTTGTGTTTCCCCATCCTTGCTAGCACTGTCATCATGGGTTGCTTGATCCTCTTGTTCCATTTCAGCAATACGTGCTTCCTCCCTCTCACCTTGTTCTTCTGGCTTGTTAGGGTTACGCCCTACATCTTCCCTCCTCAGTTCATCACAATCATCGTCGTCCGAGTCCCCATCACTGCCGCTATCACTTTTTTTTTCCATCGTCATCATCTGCTTCATTAGATTCATCTCCATCTTTGTCATTATCATCACTGTCTGACTTGTATGACTCTTCTTCACTAGGTACGCTGTCGCTGCCTTGTTCACTTAATAAGCTTTCGCTGTCACTGCCCAATTGTTTACTTCTTTTCTTTGAACGCTGCCTACTTGTTCCCATCTTACTAGGTTCTGTCGTGCTTTTCCCAGCTTCAATATCATCGATCCTACCAATGTTGTACACAAGCTTTCCAACTGAGTGTGATATTTCGGAACACATTTCGTGCACCATGATTGATACCTTCTTTTGTTTCTGTAAAACAAGAAAAAAGTGATCAGAACATATAACAAAAATATTAGGTAAGCTTAGTAAAAAAACATACTGTAAGCAACTCTAAAAAAGTGCTGACAACAGAGTTGTATGTAAAGTTGCCTAAAACACAATTGTATTAATTTGTGTAAAATAACACTCAGATGAATACATGTTGCTTAAAACAAAGAGAGAGAAAATAAATGAAAATAGAAAAAATTGAATGAGTTTCATTACAAGGAAAAGATGAAAGTTGTCTGAATAACTGTGTGAGGAAAATATACATAGATAAAATGAGTTTGCCTAATGTAGCACATTCGAATTGGGAACTTGGCACACAATAATATGATTTAAACACTGAAGTTGCCTACCCTCAAGTAGAAAGTTGCTTACATACATGTTCAAATTTGCGCATAATAAAATGTCTAGGTAGGAATTGGGAACTTGGCACACAATAATATGATTTAAAAACTGAAGTTGCCTACCCTCAAGTAGGAAGTTGCTTACATACATGTTTAAATTTGCACATAATAAAATGTCTAGGGAGGAATTGGGAACTTGGCACACAATAATATGATTTAAACACTGAAGTTGCCTACCCTCAAGTAGGAAGTTGCTTACATACATGTTTAAATTTGCCATGGGACTAGTTACCTTGAAAAAAAAACACAAGGACAAAAAGGCCATAATGACTTGATGCTAACAAATAAATGAGAAAACAAAAGCTAATAAATTACTTACTTCTTTATTATATGACTCAGGTAATCTTGCTGTAACAAATTTTGTGATGTGATCCATGCTTTCGAACAAACTGTCGTCCGCACATCGGGAAAACTCAGTCTTAAGCTGATTGCATTTGTTTGTAGAGAAAAAAGAATAAAAAAAGTGTGAGCAGATAAGATCCATTTGTGGAAAAAACAGTACGACATAGTATATAACTTCACGCTGAAAAATAGGCAATTTTCCACCTAAGAGTTGTGCTGAATTACTAGCATAAAAATTGAGTCACACAACCACTCCATTTCCCTCCAAAAACATATTTTGTTCATCACAAGAAACCAAAAAATGGCATGCTTGTCTGAAAAAAGTAAAAAAATTGCTTGACCAAAATTATGACTTGCCAGATTTAAATACATGAATTGCCTATTTTTCTATCATTATTGTACCTTGTACTTTAAAAGTAGTCCACAGACATAAGAAGTATGTGTGTCCTAATAAAACACAAGGTGAACATAAAAAAGGAAAGAGAAAAAAACTTACACATAGTTTTCCATATTGACCCGGGCCAATCTTATCCTTCTTCACGACTTTTGCGATTAAATCTGAGTTCCAAACAGAAACTCTTGGTGTCAAGCTTGGGATAGGTTCATCCACGTCAAGTGAGTCCAGATACAACAACTGCATGGGAGTAAAATAAACACATGATTTTCCAACAGAAAGGAAACAAGAAAGAAGAAGAGAGAACCAACGTTAAGATTGTCCGCACTTACTACAAGATGGAAAACACAACAACATACATCATTCTTCTTGACACTTGCTACTGTGAATGCTACCTTTAACTGATCAACAACAAACTGACAAACATTTGTCTCTGTTATACCATTGACATCCATAACAACAGGGAAGCTTTTTGGAGAGATGTTTAGACTTGTTGATGGTGCAAGAAAACAAGAAAAAGCGACTGCTAGCCAAGCACGGAGGAAATTGTCATCATGAGATCCATGCATATATCCAATCATCTTACACCATGCCGTGAGGGTTGGTGAGTTCTTGAGTGTAATGTTGTAGATGCTGTAAATGGCCTTTGTGATGTCAGGACGATTCTCAAAACAGACCTTTCTGCCCCTGTTTGGCAACCCCCATATTCTATGCACGCTCGCTGCATCTACCGTGATATTCCCCCTCTCTGGTATAAAAATTTGGGACCTCTTGGGGTTGTAGTGCTTCATAATCTATTGGCCGAGATCAACATCCATTGTAGTGGCTGCGAGGTCCAACAAACCGCCGAACTCTTTGTCAATGATCACACCCTTTTGGAAAGATATAAGAGATTCGTTTAGTTTATACAACCTTGCAGGCGATCCCCTGTTCCTAAAACCCTGCAGAAACAAAAACATAAACACTGGAACCCCTGTTAAAAGAGATTTGAGGCAACACATGTATATAGTTTGGCAAATCACACACATTAGATGGGCAAAAATAAAGCAAATCTAAGCAAAAAAATTGCATTACCTCAGTTTTTGAAGAATTTTGGCGCTTTGCTTTTCTTGGATGATCCTCAATATCTTTGTCAGCTTCACGCTTGTTATCTTTGTCAAATTCAGGGTCCTTATCAGCATCTCTAGATACATCCTCGTTGCTATCAATATCTGATGGACGGGGGCCACGAGCAATGATCACTTTCGACATTCTTTGACACTTGTACCCAATTGTGGGCGCAGTACTACGAGCCTACGGAGGTGCAAGAACCAACAAAAAACAGCATATAGACATGCTGCACATTAAATGCAGCACGAAAAAGAAAAAAAAGAAGAAAAATAATTTCGAAGAATTTTCCCCAGGCACCTCTATTTCATTATCTGCAGTAACATTAGAAGGATTGGCGTCAGGGTTGACTGGAAGGCGGTCTTCCTGCATTTCCTTACTGCTGCCATCCATTGTTCCTAGTATATGGCAGAAAAAAGCCATTCTTAAAAACCATGGGTAAAAAAATACATACATAAACACGTGAGTTGAACAGTTAACTAATCAGGAAATGAACAGCTGCTTCCACTTCAACTATCTTACACAAAAGAAGTACCTACAAAACTAATTCCACTTGAACTAATGCACAGGACACATGTGAGCAGTTAACTAATGCACAAGCAAGTGCATCCTCTACATTAGGCAAAAACAATGACAAAAACAGGCAACATCTATTAGGACATCTATTATACAAACGTGTGACAAGAAAAACACATGCAGGTTGGTGACCTTCCAGTTCAACAAACACCATGCAAAACAAACATGCAACTAATAGACAACTATTAGGCGTTTTTTTAGCAAACATGTGTATATGGAAAGGAACATAGTCAGCAAGGCTATATCAGCGATGACCATTGTCGCAAAGCTATATAATGGACTCAAAAAATAGTCATATGCACAAAATTGTCGTCCACCAGGTATGACTATTTGTTGTTTCCCCTTGAAAAATACACATGCAATTTGCTAGGTATCAGTTGGGCAAACATCATTGAGTTAACATGCAACTAGGGAGACAACTGTTGGGGAAACACCATCTAGTTAACAGGCAACTAGGGAGACAATTATTGGGCAACTATATTGTACATCAGTTGGGCAAACACCATCCAGTTGACAGGAAACTAGGGAGACAACTGTTAGGCAACTATGCTCTACATCAGTTGGGCAAAAACAACTTAGTTGACAGGCAACTAGGAGACAACTGTTAGGTAACTATGTTGTACATCACTTGGGCAAACACCATCCATCTGACAGGCAACTAGGGAGACAACTGTTAGGCAACTAACCCGAATAACTGCTATTACACAAAGTTTTTCCCCAAAAACCTAATGAATTCAGCAGGCGACAGAGTAAGAGGAACCCCTGACCAAAAAAGTACTGCAAAATTGCCTTACCAAAATCGATTTCTCACGCATCTAGAACCTCCCATGGTGGGTTAAAACATGCACGCACACATGCCCGAAAATCGAGTTCCTCCACTCTTCCTCAAGCATCAACGGGCGCGAGTTGTCTCGCACCCCCAACCAAAATCGAGCGCATCCAAGGCTATCATAACAACGGGGCGAGTCGTCTCGCACCCCAACCAAATTCGAGCGCATCCAAGGCTATCTACATCGAGATGCATACATGGGAAGCAGAGCTGGGGCGGAAATGTACAGCGAGATGCATATGTGGGAAGTAGAGCTGGGGCGGAAATGTACAGCGAGATGCATATGTGGGAAGTAGAGCTGGGGCGGAAATGTACAACGAGATGCATATGTGGGAAGAAGAGCTGGGGCGGGGATTACCGGAGTTTTGGGGCATAGATCCTCCACTCATCACCGGACCATCGCTCCTGCCTGCGCCCTGCTGCTGTCGTTCACCGCACCACCGCCTCCAGTTGTCGTTCCTCCCTAGATCCCACCTGTCAACGAAGCAGCACGGCCAGTGTCGCCGAGAGCACCAAAATGCCTCGCCCCTCGAACGGAAACGCTGCGCACCGCTCGAATCGATGGGGGGGGGGATATGGAGAAGGAACCGTCGGATTTCGTCGCGCGGGGGGGGGGGGGGGGGACAGAGAAACCGGCAGTTTCAAAATGGGAGGAGCCGTTTCTCTGCGCTGGAGTCAAGGGAGGGCGGTGGGCGTGGGAATGGTGACGCGCGACGTGGCAGCGAGGGTGGGGATGGACTAGTCGCGTGTCCAACGAGTCGGACCGACATGCCGAAACCTGAGACGCGCCCCCGACCTCGACCAGGCAGCACCTGCGCGTCGCGATCCAGATCGGATGGCGCGCGAGGGTGTGCGCTCGGGACGCCCAATGAGCACAGCTGCATTTTTTAGAATTTGGGAACATAAAAAGGAAAAGGAAAAACAAAACAAAAACACATAAAAGAAATAGAAATATAATGCGTTGAGCGTACTGCGCCGGCCAGCAGTGGCGAAAGGTGTGTATTTTGCTGGCTTACTAAAAGCTGGGCGGACCTAGCTGCCTCTAGCTGTGGTGGTATCGTCTCCCGGAACGGAGTGAAACAAACAGGGGATTTTTGTTCTGCTCCGTGCTCTGTTTCTGCCCTGAAGAGCCGGCTACAGATTCGCCTACCAGTCGCTCCCTGCTCAACACAACGAAATCTACCGCACATACGATCCGAACACACTCTCACCAGCAATAACAACACTGTAACAATTCCACTGTAACAGTCTGAAATCTCTCTGGACCGCACTGTCTACGACCGAACCGCTTCTTACTCTAAGGTGTAAGCCATCGCATACTTGTGAGAGATAGCGCTGCATCATTCACTGAAAGGCGGAAAAGAGCAGGCAGATACCACACGGCTAAAGTTATTCCTCATTCAATCCCCAAGCACTACAAGGCGAGAAAGATGAACACAGTACGGGATCAGCATGCATGCATGCATACAGGCCTTCACGACTTGGTGGTGAAGGGCGTGTAGGTCTTGAGCGAGTCGCGGACGCCCTGGATGGACGCGGCGCAGGCGGCGACGGTGACGAGGAAGCAGACGAAGCTGAGGCTCTGCAGCGCCACCCACTTGGTGCCGAACCGCGGGATCTGCCGCTGCCGGATGTACATCTCCACGGGGAAGAAGACGGTGAGCGGCCAGAAGGCGATGCTGCCCAGGAACCCCAGGATGCTGTTGAAGAAGGGCATCAGCATGGCCAGCAGCGTGATCATCCCCACGAACGCCGTCCGCCATACCAGCCGGAACACCGCCGCGTGCTCCCGGCCCAGCCCCGGGTACCTCCGCGCCACGCCGCCCTCCACCGCCGCGAACAGCGGCTGGCAGAACACCTGGAACCCGCCCACCAGGTGGAGCACGATGCACACGTTGGCGAAGTCCACCAGCCAGTAGGGCTCGTAGAAGCCGAACCCCGTCAGGATGTTGCCGTTGGCGTCGTTGCCGAAGGCCGAGTAGCCCAGGCAGCCGCACAGCATGTAGAAGGCCGTCGTCGTCGAGATGCCCATCAGCGTCGCCTTCCGCATCGTCTCGTTCTCGCGCGGAGGTGACCGTAGCGTGTCCTGCGCACATGTTCATCGTCGTTTGGTGGCCAGCTAGTTAGTCATCATCACCTGCTCTGCTCGAGCTCCAGAGACGAGAGTTATATATATAGTACCTGGATCTCGATGAGGATTATGGTGTAGGAGTAGGCGAAGGCGACGTTGCCGAGGGCCTGGAACGTCATCCAGACCTTCTGCGAGGCGTCGACGTCGACCCCGACCTCCGTGCCGGTCAGCGACGTCTTCCCCGTGGGCCCCGAGATGGTCTGCGCCAGCGAGAGGCCGACGGCGATGGTGGCGTAGGAGAAGGACATGATGGCGGCGACGATGGAGAGCCACGAGAGCTTGTGGAAGTTGGGCACCTGGCAGAAGATGACCTGCACCACCCCGAAGCCGATGATGTAGGCGCTCAGGTACTGGCTGCAGTCCGCCTTGTGCCCGTGCCAGTGGTAGCAGTTGGACTTCTTCAAGGCGCTGCATGCAAACACACGCTCAGACCTTACTGCTACTACTATGATCGATCGATCGATCGATCGATCGATCATGCATGTCCAGGTGGGAATGAAAATGGGCTTCCATGGGGCTTACGCGGCGCTGGTGGAGGCGGTGATGGTGTAGCCGATGCCGGTGCCGAACATGTTCACGTACTGGCAGAAGCCGCAGAACCAGACGTGCCATCCGCCTGCATGCAAATCATCATTTTCAGCTTGCAATCTTCGTTTTCTCAGCCGGAAAGAGCTCGCAATATGACGATCACATACCTAGGTAGGACTGGACGGCCTCCGTGTAGGTGTAGTTGCGCTTGCCAGTGACGGGGTCGCCGACGCGGTAGCAGTCGGCGAGGAGGCCGCAGGTGTAGAAGGTGATGACGGCGAAGAGCACCAGGGTGAGCGGCCCGGCCACCCAGCCCAGCTGCGCCATGGCCCAGGCCAGCGACAGCACGCCGGACCCGATCACCGCCGTTATGATGTGCGCCGCCGCCGTCCATACCGTCCCTGGTGGTACACACACACAAACGTACAACAAAAATGAGCTGTGAATCCTTTGTCAAAGGAAGATATCAAACGATATACACGTTGTGTTTCTTTCCCTTTCTTTCGGCAATCGATTTGCTTGGTATAGAATTCTTACAAAAACCTCTCAAATTCATGTGTTCCAATAAAGCTCTAAACACCCCCGCAAAAAAGAAAACTCTAAACGAGTTCTCTGAAATTCATGTATGCACTTCAGAAAGTACGTGTCTGAGCCATCGACCCGTACGCAGACAAAAAGTCGCTGCCCCGTTGACGCGTACAGAAAACCGACGGTAGAGAACCAAGGTAAGCAGATCAGAGAGCTTTCGGCGATCGCCATGCAGAAAGCAGAGTTGGCAACATATTCGCGCTCGGTGGTGGCACTACGCACTAGCAAGGGAAAGAAAGCTACGGCCAACCATCGGAAAAATATCGGACGTACGTATGGCGCCACCGCCGCCGCTGGATTTGGCAACATGTCATTCAATTCGAGACGGGTTCTCTACCTCGGTGGCCTACGCTGCCATGGCAGCCGTTCTTTTCTCGGTGGCCTCTTTGACCTGTGCCTATCTCATCGGGGCGCGTCTAGGACGACGTGCCGGTTTTATGGAGAGAACGCCAACTGATTGGACCGTTGTTGTGGCGCTATGTTGGTAGGGGAAAGATACTACCACCGGGCTGAAATATTCCGAATCAACTTGTCTTCCTGAAAGGCAAAGCCTCCCAAAACCTCCAGACTCCACATCACACAAACATATACTCCCTCCGTCCATGTTTAAAGGATAATACTATCCCCGTCCTGCTGGTTTATTGGTCCCATTATATTTTGTGCCAAATTTTAATCATAAATTTAATTAACTAAATGTTCATGCATGTCATAAAAAATTATATTATTAGAAACTATGAACAAATCTGAATCCAACGATGTAATTCTTTTTGACATGCATTAACGTTTTGTTCGTTAAATATTTGATCAAAATTGACACAAATTACAAAGGGGATCAATAAACCAGGACGGAGGTAGTAAGGTTTAAGGCCAAGACTCTACTACGAAGTGTGCCTTGGAACTTGTTTGTAGTTTACGATACTGGTGAAATAAATCATGAAAAAGAAAATACCCACTCTTTCTGTCTGCCCAAAAAAATCATGCTCAATATCCAGGAATATTTCCATTGACGTGTAATTGCAGTGTCATATTACCCAATTTAACCGCATGTAACTCAACATGGTACCAGGCGCATTATAGAGTAAATACTAGAAGATTCTATGTTTAGCCCGAAGGAACCACAAATTAGCAAATTAGCAGCCATTGAATAGGCCCACCTTATCCTATTAGTTTGTGTTTTTGGAAGCACTTGACACTGCTCTAAAGAATGTTCCATACTAGCTAGTGGGGATGATTCTTCCTATTATTTTGTGTTTTTGGAAGCACTTGACACTGCTCTAAAGAATGTTCGATACTAGCTAGTGGGGATGCATCTTTCTAAACCTCTCACAATCAATGGGGGGTTTTCTACGGCTGTGGATTCTCTGACGTAAGTCAGGTTGCCTTGGAGTGGCCGACATGTAGGCCAGACAGCAAGTTGGTCCATATGCCAGCCATCCAAAGTCAGCTGACTTACGGCAGAGAATATGCGCCTGTTTTGTAAACTGGAACTCAAATACCAGGCCATCGATTGCCAAAGAGGATTACTATTTATTTTCTAGTACTCCCTCCGTTCGAAAATACTTGTCATCAAAATGGATAAAAAAAGATGTATCTAGAACTAAAATACGTCTAGATATATCCCTTTTTATCCATTTTGATGACAAGTATTTCCAAACGGAGGGAGTAGCTATTTACGCAACACATCCGTTAACAACACATAATGTGACTATACAAATCTTCAAACTCCATGGCCCGACAAACGTTGTGTTTAGAATGTGCGCGTGCGGTAGGCGCGTAGCGTGTGCGTCTAGGCGGTATACTTTGCAGTGGTTGGTGTTTCCAAAAATTGTGGACATGCACCAGGAATGAATTGCCCAGTTTACCTAGGAAGAATTAATAGTTCTAATTGTAGTAGTATTCTCAAAATGCAAAGGTTCTACGTTCCACAGATAAACAAAACAGGTAATTGTTAATTGAATCTGCAAAACGAATTACAGTAACGTCTGCAAGGGCCAACCGATCGATTGCCAACCCAGCGATAGTAACCCAAAGATTCGAAATTGGATACTAGATGAATCTGCGTATATCTGGCTGGGATCCGAGCGAATCATAAATGGGAATCCTGGTAGGTTTAGTCATACGCGCCACAGAGATTCCAGGCGCGCGGTAATTAATGGTTTACAGAAACGGCCGGATATGCGTGTCTGTGGCACGCTCATAAGCAAGCAGCAGCTTTTTTCGCCCGCCCGCGGTTGAAACTGGAAAGCAATCAATTTTGATAACCAGCCCGCCAGCCCGGCGTGAGAGATGCAGAGAACTTCGCCGGCAAGCATCCAAACGAGATGTGGCCTATGCGCGACGGGGGCCATGCCATACTACTACGTCGGAAGGATCCATGTGCATGCATTGTACGTATACGTCGGAATAAATTCCGTGGGAATTCGCGTCATCGGACATTAATGCCGTATACGCCGTCCAGCTCTACGTGGCCGGCTACGCCCTATCCTCCCTCTCTCGACGCGCTCGCTCCCCGGTTCACGAAGCGCGCGCGTGACGGCCTCGGTTTCCCCTTCCCTCCTTCACTCAATTTAGGGATGGTAAATATCCAACCGCCTTCCGTCCGCCGGCCGGAGAACGGATCGATCGATCGATCTACGGAGAGGCGAATCACTAAGCAAGAATGGTAGGATGGACGGACGGACGTACCTGTTCTCCTCTCCCTGCCGTCGTCGTCGACGTCGCCGTGGGTGCGGGGAAGGTGGCCGTCGACGTCCATGGCCCCGCCTCCGCCGCTCTCACGCGCTGCTCCCGCCGCCTCCCTCCGCGTTGATCTCCTCCTCGGCCTCCCTCCCTCCCTCTCTCTCTCTCTACAAGTGATCTGTTGTATCTTGTGTGTGAGTTATGTATGTGGGAGTGATAGACAGATGATTGTTTGCGGTTCCCTCTCCCCCCTCGCAGCTTTGCTCCTCCTCCGGTGGTGGAAGGAAAGGAGAAGTGGTGTGGTGGTGTGGTCAGGAGAGGGAATAGGAGAGGCCAATGAATTGCCATATATATAGGGGCCGGGGGCGGGAGGGGGGGTCGGGCCGGCTGGCTCAACTTCCGCGTCAGCGGGTCTCAGTATATTCAGTCCGGCCTGCTTGAGAAACGGGGGAACGGAATGCGACGACGTCATGTATGACACCAGTGGCTAATTCTCTCTTTTCTAAATATTTTTTGCGGGGATAATAACCGAATAAGAAAGGCAACTCTGTTTTACATATCATTAAACACGATTTATTTTTTTAAGGAAAAAGGAAATAAGTAATTCGGTTCCCGTACAAACCCTGTGGGGCATCCATATCTAAGAAAATCCATAATGATTAAATGGCTCCCATATCAAACGTGTTACCAAGGGGATAATAATTAATATAAATTCTATTCATACATGAATTTCTAAATAATGTTTTTATTTGCTTTGCATAGAACCTTTGTGTTGTATGAACACATCAGTAGTTGAACTCAGAACAAGCATTAATATATAGGAGTACACCTATTCCTATATATGAAGTTTCAAATAAGGGAATGTAAACAAAGTAGTAGGTTTACGAAATCAAAATAACTTGATTTGGGGATATATTTTTATGGAATTACTATTTGGATTTAGAGACAACAATATTTTCATACGAAATTTAGAACAGAAAAAATAAATTAGTAATATTTTGTATGAACACCATGTACGATCCATAATAGATGAATTTGTAACTACATGTGATCTTTATTAGGTGATCCAATAATACTATTATATTAACATATGAGCTTCAAAATAATGAAAAACAAAAGGAAATTATCATGTACTTCTTTCCATACACATATAGCCACTTGATCTATCAACCGAGACGAGTGATTTCGGAGTATAAGGAAAGAATTTGACATCAGTGCAACAAACACGAGTGGAAGCATTCATGAATTGACTCTTACCGAGGGAGTTCAAGATGACTCAAAGTAACTTAAGTGGTAAGATAATAAGAATCAAAGAACAAATTCAGGTATTAAGATCACATATATGGCAGGCATGCCATAAGGTAAGAATTGTTTAGAAATCGAGTGCGCTAATATGAGGTTCATTGGTTTGCAACCTAATGTGGCATGCCAGTTTTTGGCAAGCCAACATTTACCAGAAGTTCAAACTTGCAATATTTGGCAACTTTGGCTAGTGTTTGGCCAGTAGAGTTTCCAAAAGTTGGAACCAAACCAATAAGGTACCAAATTTTCAGAGTTGCCAAATATTGGCTGCAAACCAACCAGGCTCTATGTGCGAGCGAGCGAGTGTATCACACGAAGGAAGTGATATGTCTCAATAGTATCTATATTTTTTTATTGTTAAATGCTATGATATATATCACTTTTGTATGCTTCATATGTCATTTTATATTATTTTCCGGACTAATCTATTAATTTAGTGCCGTTCATGCTTTTGTATGTTTTTGGTTTTCCAGAAAATCCATACCTACAGAAGTCCAAACACGACGAAAATTATTGACGATTTTGTGTGGACAATAAAAGACCCTAAAAGCTTTGGGGGAGGACAAGAAGACCCACAAGAGCCCCACAAAGGCACGGGCATGCCCTGGGGTAGGGCGCGACAACCTGGCTTGTGGGTCTCTCGTAGCTCTGTTTGCCCTAATTTATGGCCTATAAATTCCCACATATTAAAAAAACCCGAAGCGAGGCCCGAAAGGATTTATCGTCGATGCAAGCCTCTATTCCAAACCGATCCCATCTAGAGCCCTGTTCTAGTACTCTGCCGGAAGGGGAATCATTGGGGAGGCCACCTTCATCAACCTTACTGCCTTTATGATGATGTGTGAGTAGTTCCCTTAGGATCTACAGATCCATAGCAGTAGCTAGATGGATTTCTCTTTCTCTCTCTTTTGATCTTCAATACATGATCTTCTCTAAGATCAATCCAATGTAATCTTTTGCGGTGTGTTTGTTGGGATCCGAAGAATTGTGCTTTTATGATTAGATTATTCATTGACGTATTTTGAATCTCTTGAAGTTACTCTCTTGTATAACTTTATAGCTATCTATGTATGCTTCGGATCTATGGGTGTTCTTTGATCAATTAGATGAGTAGATCTTCAGAGGGAGTGGTGCATAGTGGTGGGTTCAAGTGTGTGGTTATCTTGCCCTATGATAGGAGGGGCGAAGGCACGTATTGTGTCGTTTCCACTAAGGATAGAACGACGGGGTTTGGTTATATTGATTGTTCTTTTTCTATCTACATTATGTCATCATGCTTATTGTGTTACTCTGGCTATCATGAACTTAATACTTTCAGATGCTTTATGTAGAACGGGCTTTGGTGGAGTAATAGTAGTAGATGCAGTTGGATTAATGATCTACTTGTCATGGACGTAATGCCTATGTGAGATTATGCCATGAATTATCATAATTATATCTATGCTCAATTTTATCAATTACCAACAGTAATTTGTCTATCATGCCTTTGCTATGCTTTCGACAGAGATGCCACTAGTGAACCTATAGCCCTCAGGTCTATTTTCCATCAATACAAAAGCCTCTACTATTGTTCTTACTTGTTCTTTCTTTGTTGTCGCTTTGTCTATCACTATCTATTTTTAATCTTATCGCCAGCAAGAGCAAGAGGAGTGAAGATCTCCTTGTCTTTGTTAGGTGCAAGCAATTGTTTTGTTTGTGTGCAGGTGCTGCTAACGTTCTTAGTGTGGTGTCTCCTACTAGTTTGATAAACCTTGGTTATGCTATCTTTATTGTTGACTCACTGAAAACAAAATCAAATAAAGAATATTGATTATGGATCCTTATCCACTTACTAATCTTTTAAAAAATCCTACTTATGATAAACCAATATCTGGTGATGAAGAAAATGCTATTGGGATGAAGTTCTTTGAAAGAAAAGATGGAGTCGAGAGGATAATGAATTGCCATTTATATAGGGCGGGGAGGGAGGGAGAGGGCCGGGCCGGCTAGCTTAAGTTCGACATCAGCGGGTCTTAGTATATTCAGTTCAGTCAGCTTTAGAAACGGGGAACGCAATGTGACGACGTCATGTATGACACGAGTGGCTAATTCTCTTTTTTTTAATTGCGGGGATAATAACTGGATAGAAAGACTACTCTGTTTTACATATTATTAAACATGATTTAATTTATAAAATTTGTAATTTCCAAACGTTCGGATTTGTGATCAGATCCGAACGCTCCGGCCGCCGTTCGATCCTCATCGCGAGCGTTGCTTCCGCTCGTTCTTTTCCTTTTTTTTCTCCAACATGCACATATGAATTGCTCACTCATGCTCGTGTGGTCTATCCTGATTTTCCCGTCCAAATTTTCTTCACATGATCTTGTCGGCCAGTTTCCTTTTTTCTTTGCATGAGTCGATGCGACTTGATCATGAGTTTTCCTTTTCGGCCAGCGCTACAAATCATCTGGCTGAAAACCGGGGGAAATCAGCCCGCTCCCAGGCCGTACGATAGCGACGCGTAGGTCCGTCGGATTGTCCCACTGTGATCCGTTTAAGCTCCTGGCTAACATCCGGTGCAAGCTCCTTCCGTCTTCTCATAGCTCTCTGTTACTACTTACTACTACCAAACTCCCAACGCAGAATCGGCAACTCGGAGCATCCAGCCACTGATCGGCATTACGTTCAAGAAAAATAAAATCTCCACCCGGCGTTAGTGGCTCTGTGACGGTGGCCCGGGGTGCTTTGAAGACCAGAATACCGCTACGACTGCTTCGACATGCACGGTGCTACTACGAGGTGTGCTATCACGATGGCCCGACTGCTTCGACGACCGTGGTGATACTATCAAGCGTGTTGCGACGGCGGCCCGGCTACTTCAACGATGTTGCGATGGCACGCTTCGTCGCAGACGGCATTCTTTCGAACAGCCGTGGTGTGCTTCGACGACATGCGTCGATGATCGCGGCGATGCTGAAGGAAATATGCCCTAGAGTCAATAACAAAGTTGTTACTTTATATTTCCTTATTTCATGATAAATGTTTATTATTCATGCTCGAGTTGTATTAAGCGAAAACTTGATACGTATGTGAATACATAGACAAAACACCGTGTCCCTAGTATGCTGATACGTCCATCTTGCATCATGCTTTTATATCAATATTTATTGCATTATGGGCTGTTGTTACACATTATATCTCAATACTTATGGCTATTCTCTCTTATTTTACAAGGTTTACCATGAAGAGGGGAAATGCCGGCAGCTGGAATTCTGGCTGAAAAAGGAGCAAACGTTGAAAACCTATTCTGCACAACTCCAAAAGTCCTGAAACTCCACGAAACCACGTTTTGGATTTATTAAGAATTTATGAGCGAAAGAAATAGGACAGGGGGCCCACACCCTGTCCAGAAGACAGGGGGCGCCCCCCCTATAGGGCGCGCCCCTATCTCCTGGGCCCCCTAGTGGGCTTCCGGCGACCATCTTCTGCTATATGAAGGGTTTTGTCCTGGAAAAATTCGTGGGCAAGCTTACGGGACGAAACTCCGCCGCCACGAGGCGGAACCTTGGCGAGATCAATCTAGGGCTCTGGCGGAGCTGTTCTGCCGGGGACACTTCCCTCCGGGAGGGGGAAATCATCACCAACGTCATCACCAACGATCCTCTCATCGGGAGGGGGTCAATCTCCATCAACATCTTCACCAGCACCATCTCCTCTCAAACCCTAGTTCATCTCTTGTATCCAATCTTATATCCAAAACCACAAATTGGTACCTGTGGGTTGCTAGTAGTGTTGATTACTCCTTGTAGTTGATACTTATTGGTTTACTTGGTGAAAGATTATATGTTCAGATCCTTAATTCATATTATTACACCTCTGATTATGAACATGCTTATGCTTTGTGAGTAGTTTCTTTAGTTCCTGAGGACATGGGTGAAGTCTTGCTATTAGTAGTTATGTGAATTTGGTATTCGTTCGATATTTTGATGAGATGTATGTTGTCTCTCCTCTAGTGGTGTTATGTGAACGTCGACTACATGACACTTCACCGTTATTTGGGCCTAGAGGAAGGCATAGGGAAGTAATAAGTAGATGATGGGTTGCTAGAGTGACAGAAGCTTAAACCCTAGTCTATGAGTTGCTTCGTTAGGGGTTCATATGGACCCATATGTTTAATGATGTGGTTAGGTTTACCTTAATACTCCTTTTTGTAGTTGCGGACACTTGCAATAGGGGTTAATCATAAGTGGGATGCTTGTCCAAGTTAGGGCAGTACCCAAGTGTCGGTCTACCCACATATCAAATTATCAAAGTACCGAACAAGAATCTTATGAACGTGATGAAACTAGCTTGACGATAATTCCCAATGTGTCCTTGGGAGCTTCTTCCTTATTATTAGAATTTGTCCAAGCTTATACTTTGCTACATAAAGGATTGGGTCACCTTGCTGCACCTTATTTACTTTATTTACTTTTGCTTGTTACTATTTATCTTATCACAAAAACTATCTATCACCTACTATTTCAGTGCTTGCAGAGAAAACCTTACTGAAAACCGCTTATCATTTCCTTCTGCTCCTCATTGGGTTCGACACTCTTACTTATCGAAAGGACTATGATAGATCCCCTATACTTGTGGGTCATCATATGCCTCTACTTGACTAGCTCGTTGATCAAAGATGGTTAAGTTTCCTAGCCATAGACATGTGTTGTCATTTGATGAATGGGATCACATCATTAGGAGAATGATGTGGACAAGACCCATCCGTTAGCTTAGAATAATGATCTTCAGTTTTATTGCTACTGCTTTCTTCATGTAAAATACATATTCCTCAGACTGAGATTATGCAACTCCCGGATATCGGAGGAATACCTTGTGTGCTATCAAAAGTCACAACGTAACTGGGTGATTATAAAGATGCTCTACAGGTATCTTCGAAGGTGTTTGTTGGGTTGGCATAGATCGAGATTAGGATTTGTCACTCCGAGTATAGGAGAGGTATCTCTGGCCCTGTCGGTAATGCACATCATAAGAAGCCTTGCAAGCAATGTGACTAATGAGTTAGTTGCGGATGATGCATTACGAAACAAGTAAAGAGACTTGCCGGTAACGAGATTGAACTAGGTATGAAGATACCAACGATCGGATCTTGGGCAAGTAACATACCGATGACAAACGGAATAACGTATGTTGTCATAACGGTTCGATCGATAAAGATCGTCGTAGAATATGTGGGAGCCAATATGAGCATCCAGGTTCCGCTATTGGTTATTGACCGGAGAGGTGTATCGGTCAAGTCTACATAGTTCTCGAACCCGCAGGTTCCGCACGCTTAACATTTGATGACAATTTGTATTATATGAGTTATGTGATTTGGTGACCGAATGTTGTTAGGAGTCCTGGATGAGATCACGGACATGACGAGGAGTCTCGAAATGGTTGAGAAGTGAAGATTGATTATTGTATGATAGTATTCGGACACTAGAAGTGTTCCGGAATGTATCGGGTACATATTGGAGTACCGGGGGGGGGGGGGTGTTACTGGAACCCCCCGGGGGAAGATATGGGCCATATGGGCCCTAGGAGGGAGCACACCAGCCCACAAAGGGGTGGTGCGCCCCCAAGGAAGGAGGCCGAATAAAACTAAGAGGAGGGGGCGGCGCCCCCCTCTTTCCTTCTCCCCCCTCTCTTCCCCTCTTTCCGTCTTCGGTAAAAGCAAAGGGGGGAGGGCTGAATCCTACTAGGAGCCCAAGTATTATTCCTCGCCTAGCACTGGCTCCCCCTCCCTCCCTCCTTTATATACGTGGGGAGGGGGCGCCTAGAACATGTTGGGAAACGTAGCATGCAAATTAAAAAAAATTCCTACGCTCACGCAAGATCTATCTAGGAGATGCATAGCAACGAGAGGGGAGAGTGTGTCCACGTACCCTCGTAGACCGAAAGTGGAAGCGTTAACTTAACGCGGTTGATGTAGTCGAACGTCTTCTCGAATCAACCGATCAAGTACCGAACGTACGGCACCTCCGACTTCTGCACACGTTCAGCTCGATGACATCCCTTGAACTCTTGATCCAGTAGAGTGTCGATGGAGTCGACGAGTTCCATCAACACGAAGGCGTGATGACGGTGTTGGTGAAGTGATCCGCGCAGGGCTTCGCCTAAGCACTACAATTATATGACCAGAGGAGTAAACGATGGAGGGGCACCGCACACGGCTAAACAATTGGTATGCCTTTAGGGTGCCCTCACCCCCGTATATAAAGGAGGAGAGGAGGAGGCCGGCCACCAAGGGGGCACGCCAAAGGGGGGAGTCCTACTAGGACTCCACTCCTAGTAGGATTCGCCCCCCCTTTCTTCCTTCTCATGGAGGTGGAAAGAGGGAAGGAGCGGGAGAGGAGAAGGAAAGGGGGGTGGTGCCCCCTTTACATAGTCCAATTTGGCCTCCTACCTTGTGGGGGGGGGGGGAGTGCACCAGCCCCTTGTGGGCTGGTTAGCCTCCCTCACATGGCCCATATGGCCCATATCTTCCACCGGGGGGTTCCGATAACCCCTCCGGTACTCCGGTATGTACCCGATACACTTCGGAACCCTTGAGGTGTCCGAATACCACCTTCCAATATATCAATCTTTACCTCTCGACCATTTTGATACTCCTCGTCATGTACGTGATCTCATCCGGGACTCCGAACAACCTTTGGTTACCAAAACACATAATTCATATAATACATATCATCATCGAACGTCTAAGCATGCGGACCCTACGGGTTCGAGAGCTATGTAGACATGACCGAGACACCTCTCTGGTCAATAACCAATAGCAGAACCTAGATGCTCATATTGGTTCCCACATATTCTACGAAGAACTTTATCGGTCGAACCGCAATGTCAACATACGTTATTCCCTTTGTCATCGGTATGTTACTTGCCCGAGATTCGATCGTCGGTATCTTCATACCTAGTTCAATCTCATTACTGGCAAGTCTCTTTACTCATTCTGTAATGCACCGTCCCGCAACTAACTCATTAGTCACATTGCTTGCAAGGTTTCATATGATGTGCATTACCGAGAGGGCCCAAAGATACCTCTCCAATAGTCGGAGTGACAAATCCTAATCTCGATCTATGCCAACCCAACAAACACCTTCGAAGATACCTGTAGAGCATCTTTATAATCACCCAGTTACATTGTGACGTTTGATAGCACATAAGGCATTCCTCTGGTGCCCGGGAGTTGCATAATCTCATAGTCAGAGGTATATGTATTTGACATGAAGAAAGCAGTAGCAATAAAATTGAACGATCATTATTTTGCTAAGCTAACGGATGGGTCTTGTCCATCACATCATTCTCCTAATGATGCGATCCCGTTCATCAAATGACAACACATGTCCATGGCTAGTAAACTTAATCATCTTTGATCAACGAGCTAGTCAAGTAGAGGCATACTAGGGACACGGTGTTTTGTCTATGTATCCACACATGTATCAAGTTTTCGGTTAATACAATTCTAGAATGAATAATAAACATTTATCATGATATAAGGAAATATAAAATAACAACTTTATTATTGCCTCTAGGGCATATTTCCTTCAGTCTCCCACTTGCACTAGAGTTAATAATCTAGTTCACATCTCCATGTGATTTAACACCAATAGTTCACATGTGTATGTGATTAACACCCATAGTTCACATTGCCATGTGACCAACAACCAAAGGGTTTACTAGAGTCAATAATCTAGTTCACATCGCTATGTGATTAACACCCAAAGTGTACTAAGGTGTGATCATGTTTTGCTTGTAAGAGAAGTTTAGTCAACGACTTTGTCATATTCAGAGCCGTATGTATTTTGCAAATTTTCTATGTCTACAATGCTCTCCATGGAGCTACTCTAGTTAATTGCTCCCACTTTCAATATGTATCCAGATTGAGACTTAGAGTCATCCGGATCGGTGTAGAAGCTTGCATCAACGTAACTCTTTACGGCGAACTCTTTATAATCTCCATAACCGAGAAATATTTCCTTAGTCCTCTTAGGTAACCAAAGATAACATTGACCGCTGTCCAGTAATCCACTCTTCAATCACTATCGTACCCCCTTGCCAAACTCATGATAAGGTACACATCAGGCATGGTACACAACATAGCATACATGATAGAACCTATGGCTGAGGCATAGGGAATGACTTCCATTTTCTCTCTATCTTCTGCAGTGCTCGGGCATTGAGTCTGACTCAACTTCACACCTTGTAACATAGGCAAGAACCCTTTCTCTGACTGATCCATTTTGAACTTCTTCAAAACTTTATCAATGCATGTGCTTTGTGAAAGTCCTATCAAGCATCTTGATCTATCTCTATAGATCTTGATGCCCAATATGTAAGCAGCTTCACTGAGGTCTTTCTTTGAAAAAACTCCATTCAGACACTCCTTTATGCTTTTCAGAAAATTCTACATCATTTCCAATCAACAATATGTCATTCACATATACTTATCAGAAATGTTGTAGTGCTCCCACTCACTTTCTTGTAAATACAGGCTTCTCTGAAAGTCTGTATAAAACTATATGCTTTGATCAACTCATCAAAGCGTATATTCCAACTCCGAGATGCTTGCACCAGTCCACAGATGAATCGCTGGAGCTCGCACACTTTGTTAGCACCTTTAGGATTGACAAAACCTTCTGGTTTCATCATATACAACACTTCTTTAATAAATCCATTAATGAATGCAGTTTTGACATCTATTTGCCAGATTTCGTAAAATATGGCAATTGCTAACATGATTCGGACGAACTTAAGCATCGCTATGGTTGAGAAAATCTCATTGTAGTGAACACCTTGAACTTGTCGAAAACCTTTTTGCGACTAGTCGAGCTTTGAAGATAGTAACACTTACCATCAGCGTCCGTCTTCCTCTTGAAGATCCATTTATTCTCAATGGCTTGCCGATCATCGGGCAAGTCCACCAAAGTCCACACTTTGTTCTCATACATGGATCATATCTCAGATTTGATGGATGTCGGTGTCAAAACCGGCAGATCTCAGTTACGGGGTCCCGAACTGTGCTTCTAAGGCTAATGGTAACAAGAGGCAGGGGACACGATGTTTTACCCAGGTTCGGATCCTCTCGATGGAGGTAATACCCTACTTCCTGCTTGATTGATCTTGACGATATGAGTATTACAAGAGTTGATCTACCACGAGATCGTAGAGTCTAAACCCTAGAAGCTAGCCTATGATTATGATTGTTCTTGTCCTATGGACTAAACCCTCCGGTTTATATAGACACCGGAGGGGGCTAGGGTTACACAAAGTCGGTTACATAGAAGGAGATCTACATATCCGAATTGCCAAGCTTGCCTTCCACGCAAAGGAGAGTCCCATCCGGACACGGGGCGAAGTCTTCAATCTTGTATCTTCATAGTCCAATTGTCCGACCAAAGTATATAGTCCGGCTGTCCGAGGACCCCTTAATCCATGACTCCCTCAGTAGTCCCTAAACCAGGCTTCAATGACGATGAGTCCGACACACAGATTGTTTTCGGCATTGCAAGGCGGGTTCCCTCTTCGTATACTCCATAGAAGATTTTGAACACAAGGATCGTGTCCGGCTCTGCAAAACAAATTCCACATACCACCATAGAGAGTACAATATTCTACAAATCTAATCTACCGACAGCTTTTTCATAGCGTGACGTCACGCCACGGCCCGGTCATTATTCGAACCGTTTTTCATAACCGGCCACCACGAGGCGGTTTTATTGGCATGTCTTGTCGAAGCAGAGATCGTGTCCCCCTTATCACAGGATTCTCATCAATACATGTGTGGGTAACCCAACCATGTTTGTTTAATATGACTCCTCGATTTTAGGCAAGTCCCAAACGGTCAAGCGGGGGACGCTTGATATTCGTCTTCTTTATAAGGGGGCCAAGGCCTGTCCTTTTCTTCCCACGCTCGATCCTCCCCCTCCCGCACCTCGAGTTCCAACACCAAAGGCTCAAGCTAGATACTTAGAACCTTCAACCATGTCCGGATCCAACCTTCAAGGCTGGTGGATGGCCTCCTCTATCACAGAGGAGGACATCAAGAAGCTTAGGGAGGCCAGGTATCTCACCGCCGAAATCCCACACAGGCTACCTGCTCAAGGGCAGGTCATCCCCACTCCCGAACCCAACGGGAGTGTCGTATTTATTTCCCACTTCCTCCGAGGGCTAGGTTTTAGTCTTGATCCCTTCGTGAGAGGGCTTATGTTCTATTACGGGCTAGATTTCCATGATCTAGCTCCGGACTCCATCCTTCACATCTCGTCGTTTATCGTCGTGTGTGAAGCCTTCCTCCGCATCACCCCCACTTCGGCCTATGGCTCAAGACTTTCAATGTGAGGCCGAGGGTGATTGACGGGCATCACGCGGAGTGCGGAGGTGCTATAATAAGCAAAGGCGCCGACGCCCCATGGCCAAAGGGTTCTTTCACAGAAACTTCCGATTTATGGCAGCAGGAGTGGTTTTACATCACAGCTCCCCGAGGTACAAAGCGGGCGGCCGCTCCAGCGTTCCGCTCGGGACCTCCGCCGCAACTGGCGTCATGGGTCAAGAAGGGGCTGGACTGGGGGCCGATTAACTACATGGTGACACTGCAAAGCCGCATCCAAGACCTCCTCAAGAGGGATGTCAGTCTTGTCAAGCTAATGCAAGTGATGCTGGTTCGTCGAGTCCTGCCCTGCCAACATCATCCTCTCCGTATGTGGGAGTTCTACCCGGAAGGACCGTGAACCAATCAACAATTCTTCGGCATGATGCTCAAAGAGATGTATGGGTCATTCTTCGGATCACGAATAAAGTGTCCGGACACCACCGAGGACGTGGGTTTCAACTGCAACCGTCCGGATACCCAAGTAAGTAATTCTGCTACCGAACACACCATCCTTCATGTTTATTATATTCTGAAAAATTGCTCTCTGCCAGGACTGGATAAGGAAGGCGGAGATTATTAGGTGTTCGGCCCCTCTTCCCGAAGGCTCACCGGATCCTTTGTTGACCAGGATGCTTGAGCGCGCGCCGTATCAGGTGCCATCAAGAGAAGACAAGGGGAGGAATAGAGAAGCCACAGGTGGGCCTCATATTTTACACATCCAAATTGGGGGAGTAAGTGCCTCCACG
This sequence comes from Triticum aestivum, assembly GCF_018294505.1. Taxonomy (NCBI): domain Eukaryota; kingdom Viridiplantae; phylum Streptophyta; class Magnoliopsida; order Poales; family Poaceae; genus Triticum; species Triticum aestivum. Next base: position 502,688,305 of record NC_057813.1, read on the forward strand.
AAGGAGGATAATCGGGGAGGGGAACCTAAAATCCCCTCTCCTCAAGGTAAGAAAAGGGTCGCCTCTGAAGGCTTGGAAACGGAGGCTTCCAAATGAGGGAAGAAACCCTCGCCAAGGGGCCCTGCCCCAGAGAGCGTCTTTACTGCACAACGCCCGCAAGGGGGCCAGCCCTCCACCGAGCCGTAAGTAAAAATAGTACTTTGGTAAATATATCCCGCTTTGTCCCTAAGGATAATAACTGAAACATATTTGTTGCAGTCCGGCTCGTAGCCCTTCTCCACAGAGTTCGTCTTCGGGGGGTCTTCTTCCAGAGATGATGGAGAGCAAAACACCCCCTGCCTCCCCGTCACATGGGGCGGACGACCCCGAGTTGTCGTCACGGAGGATTTCTCCTAATCCACCGAGGCCAGAAGTTGACACTTCGGCTGCCCGAAGTTCGGACTATTCGACTCCTAAGGAGAGCGATAGAAAGATTCCGGGATTGTCCGACATACAACCGGACACATTGATGGGTCTGCTAGAGCGAGCGGCCATCTCAGAGACACATCATCCCTTAATGGGTACGGTGATCGAGAGGATTTCATCCGCCAAAAGCGGATTGAATGAAGCCTTTATAAGCGTGCTGAACGGCTTTGAGGTACACAAAATAAAATATGTATTTCTGACGGTAGCACACATGCTAGGTATGCTCTGTATAGATAGTAGCCCCTGAGACTCTAGTTGCCACCCAGAGGTGGCAAACAGAGGATTGTAATCCCAGGTAATAATCGCGCTGGTTTTTGTGTGCAGGCGGTTGATTGTCCGGCGCCTGACCGGACTGCTGATTTTGCCGAACTGAAGCGGCAGCTAGACGTGGCGGATGACGACATCGTGCTTCTTAACAAGCGGCTTAACGAGGCCCAGGGTATGTATGTTCGGCTTGTCAGTAAATTGTAAGAGGAGCATTATGCTAGTATCTTATAATATATTGTGACTGCAGATGGAGCTGCTGCCGTACAGACCCTTCGGGCGGAGCTTGCTCGAGCCAAGGAACAAGCTCGAATAAGTGATGCGGCCGCCCTGAAGGCGGTCGAAGAGTTGAGAGCCGAACATGCTGCTCATCGCCAGAGCGAGGAAAGGATAGCCGAGCTGTTGAGTTGAAAGATAACGCCGACCGCTATGAGCTCCTTGAAAAGGACAGCCAAGCATGAGCGGCCGACCTGAAGAAGGCCCTGGAGGCAGCCAAGGAAACCCGCTCTGAAATGAGAGGGATAAGGGAGGAGCTTCGTGAAGCCGGAGATATCACGGCTGGGAGGCCCTACTTGTTGCGGATGAAGTTTGGATATCCGAAGTATGCCCCTCTGGATCAGTTGTGGAGTGCTGCAGACGTGTATGCGGACTTGGCAAAGAGTGCTGCTGATGTGACTGAGTTTTACAAAGATCGGAGAGACCATCAGGCAGAAAGGTTATTCTGGTCACAGTTCAGTGCCCCGACGCGTCCGCTGCCGTTGAATGAAAGGATGGCCGCATGGGCCAAACTCCACAGGTTGTTCGGGCTTGCTATGAGGTCTGTCGTGGATCATCTTTGGCCACGTGGACCAAGGCCGGACAACTATTTTGGATTAGTGCAACAATTCCTTGGTGCTGTGTCGCATATCGATGCTGTGAAGAGGTCGGTGTGCATAGAGGGTGCGCGGATGGCTCTTGCCCGTGTTAAAACATACTGGGCTGGGATGGAAACCACCGCTATTGCAACCCGGGGTGTGGCGGAAGGCCAGGACCAGGCCGAGCACTATTTTGAAGAAGTCTTAGAAGGCGCCCGTTTAGTAGAGACCCAGTGCTCGAAGAGTACCATGTTCGAGTGACATGTATCTCGATTGTAAAGACAATGCTATTTTTATTATAAAGGCTGTGTTTATACTTTTGCCCGAAAGTATTGTAGTTCCTCCTATGCGACCATTTATGTATGTATATAACCTGAAAGTTAGCAGTCGTCGGCTTCAGCCCCCACGCATATAATGCGGGGGTGTTCGAGAAAACGTGTAGTCACACTTGATCCAACATCTTGGTCCGTTAAGGAGGTGGTAGCGCGGTGAACCAGGCAATCAGACTATATAGCTTTAACACTTTCACTTAGCCATAGGAGTTTGACAGTGGGGCTACCATATAGCCCCTGATACTTCCGCGTTCATCGGAAGATGGTGCGCATACGTACATGACCGGGAAACCGGTCCTCCTTTAATGCGGAGGAATCGCGAAGATTCCGCTGAATCATCGAGTGGTTGACCAGTCTCACGCTGTATCATGACAATCAGTTTTTGGCTTTCTCTACTGAGGTGCTCATCCAGATGAACCAGGGCACAATCGCAGTAGTTCTCCCAGTGCCGCCTTAGCCGATAGAGCAGAATGTAAGGTAGAAAAACATAGGAGCCGGAAAACCCAACATTTGACCAAAGACATGATTCGGAGCTGATGCATATAAGGCCAAACTCGCGACGCCGAACACTCCCTAAGGTATTCGGACTTTACAACATATACTGGGCTGAATAACACCCTCGATAATGAGCCCTGAGTTTCCAGGTATGTGCATTAGTCTGGTGTGACAAAAATGCTGAAAACGCCAGTATTCCTCCCAGTTGTATCAAGTTTCCGGAGGGGAAGAAGCAACAAGAGACATTAAAAAGGTTTACCTAAAGAGAAACCTTTGAGTGGGGCCCTGCTGCACGTCTGCGCCTTTATCTCCGTTGTGCCGTATCCTGGAAGGGTGTAGCACGGTGATCATCTATAAAATAGAAAAACCCAGGTGAAAGACTTCGTGCGAGGAGTTGGTTAATCTGAATGAACCATGAAAATGCAATATGTTATTGTATTGATAGGGTCGAGCCAAACTATGGTCTTCTTCATTTTTTGCGAGCAGCCCCTAGCACCATTTATGGGGATATCCCAGCTGGGCTGTTACAATTGGTAGAGCGTCGGACTCATCTAACCGTGTCTGTGGTCTTGACGACCGACCGTTTATTCTGGTTGGAGGGATCGCTTAGTGTTCGGCTGCTATAGCCGCCACATATTCTTCCGCACGTAAGGAAAGCTCTGTATTTCCGCTAATTGTGATGACGCCACGTGGACCGGCATCTTAAGTTTAAGATAGGTGTAGTGTGGTACTGCATTAAAACGAGTGAAGGACGTTCTTCTGAGTAGTGTGTGATAGCCGCTTCAGAATGGAGCGATGTCGAATATTAGTTCTTCGCTTCTGAAGTTGTTGGGAGAACCGAATACAACCTCTAGTACTAGAGAGCCCGTGCAGCGGGCCTCGACGCCTGGTATCACTCCTTTAAAGGTAGTGTTGCTTTGGCTGATTCTTGACGGGTCTATCCCCATTTTGCGGACAGTGTCCTGATATATCAGGTTAAGACTACTGTCGCCGTCCATAAGGACTCGAGTGAGATGGTATCCATCAATAATTGGGTCGAGAACCAAGGCAGCCGATCCTCCGTGCCGGATACTAGTCGGTTGATCCCTGCGATCAAAGGTGATTGGGCAGGCCGCACAGGGATTGAATTTGGGGGCGACGGGCTCCACAATGTATACATCTCGGAGTGCGCGTTTGCGCCTTCTCTTTGGAATGTGAGTTGCATAAATCATATTCACTGTTTTGACTTCTGGTGGGAATTTTTTCTATCCCCCAGTGTTCGGCTAGCGAGGCTCATCCTCGTCCTCACTTGGCGTCTCCCTCCCCTTGTGTTCGGTATTTAGCTTGTCGGCCTGCTTGAAAACCCAGCACTCTCTGTGGGTGTGATTTGCAGGTTTTTCGGGGGTGCCGTGAATCTGACACAATTTGTCTAGAATCTTATTTAGGCTGGACGGTCCATCTCTGCTGCATTTAAATGGCTTCTTCCGTTGACTGGGTCGAGAGCCCCTGAATCCAGCATTTACCTCGTGTTATCTAGGTTGTTTTCATTGTTTCGATGCTTGTTTTTATTGCGTCGTGGCTTCCCGTTGCCATCTCTGACTTCGGATGTGCCTGGGTCGCTGGTGCCACTACGGGCCAGCCAACTGTCCTCGCCCGTGCAAAAGCGGGTCATGAGGCTTGTTAGGGTTGCCATTGTCCTCGGCTTTTCCTGGCCCAGGTGTCTGGCAAGCCATTCGTCCCGGACACTATGCTTGAAGGCCGCTAAGGCTTCAGCATCCGGGAAGTCGACGATTTGATTCTTCTTAGTAAGAAATTTGTTCCAGAGTTTTCGGGCTGACTCCCCGGGCTATTAAATTATGTGACTTAGGTCGTCTGCATCTGGAGGTCGGACATAGGTCCCTTGAAAATTGGCCCTAAAGGCATCCTCAAGCTCTTCCCAACTTCCAATTGAGTTTTCGGGGAGGCTTTTTAACCAGTGACGAGCTGGTCCTTTAAGCTTGAGGGGTAGGTATTTAATGGCGTGGAGATCATCTCCACGGGCCATATGAATGTGAAGGATAAAATCCTCAATCCAGATCCCAGGGTCTGTCGTTCCGTCGTATGCCTCTATATTCACGGGTTTAAATCCTTCCGAGAATTCATGGTCCAGCACCTCATCGGTGAAGCACATGGGGTGCGCAACACCCCTGTATTTGGACGTGTCATGGCATGCTGTTGACGGTTGCTGTGTTCGGTTCTGATTCCTGGCTGGTATTCGATCAATGTGATTATTTTGGTAGCTCTGTTCCTGTGCCGAAGCGCGCTTCCTAGGTCCATAGATGGACCTAGCCATACCGGACTTTTTGTCCAGGAGCTCACGTAAATCGTGTGCTGACTTGTGTGCAGCGTCATTAGCCGTTCTGTCGCGGCCACGGGGCAGTCGGTCCGGCTTATCAGCCATTTTTGGCTGAATGGGCTCTGTGGCCTCGTCGTCGAATTCAGCAGTAGCTTGCGCTTTGGATAGCTCTTTGTGTGGTGATCGCCACCGTATTTCTCTTCAGTGTCAAGCTCTTTATTCCATCTACAGTTGAGCGTGTCCTGCGTGGACTTAAGCCTTTGCTTCTGCTTCTTTAGGCTCCTCGCAGTGGCAATAAGCTTTCTATGGAGGTTCTCTTGTTCCAAGTGTTTTTTTGGGATGATGAGCGCATCATCGTCCGGACTGTTCTCCTCTCTGGAGACAGATTGATTAATTTTACCCTTGGGATCAGCGTCATCTGGCGTCGGTTCCGGACTATGTTCACCGTCCCCTGGCTCATCCTGCTCCATCGTTGGGTCCATGGGGTCGTTGTTTCCTTTGGAGTCAATCGGGGTATTATTCTTTTTTGCGCCGTTGTCGTTGTTTTTACTGTGGCGGGATTTAGAGCGGCGCCTACGGCGTCGCTTTGGTGGCTTATCGAGGCGATTATCCTTCGTTGCATCATCACCATCGCCTTCTGTTGGTGTGTCCACCATATATATATATATATCATATGATGAGGTGGCAGTCCAGCGCCTAGTGGGCGGTGGTTCCTGTTCTTCTCCCGCATCGTCGTAAATACTGTCGACGTCTTCGGAGTCGAAATCGAGCGTGTCGGTTAAGTCATCGACAGTGGCTATGAAGTGGGTGGTGGGTGGGGAACGAATTTCTTCATCGTCTGCTTCCCACTCAAGCCAGACATAGTTCGGCCAGGAATCTCCCGACAAGGAAAGAGACTTTAATGAATTTAGCACATCACCCAAGGGCGAGTGCTGAAAAATATCCACGGAGGTGAACTCCATGACCGGTGCCCCATTAGATTCGATAGGCACGGACATACGCGGTTCGGATCCTGTAGCCGGAAATGAGTCCGAGGGTTCGATGACACCATCCTCGCAAGAGGTGGGATAAGTGTTCGGCTCCAATGCCGATGAGTGCACGACCTCCATGGTGGGGTCCATCTGCCCGTCCTCGGGAGGTGTGATCTGCTCCAGATTGATTCCTGGGGCCGCCACAGGTGCAATCTCCCGAACATCGTCTGATGGCAGATCTAAGTCATGCGCATCATGGCTGTTCGGTGTACCTGACACGGGCTCGAATCCGTCGAAGATCAAGTCTGTGCGGATGTCGGCAGTATAGTTCAAGCTTCCAAACCTGCCCTGATGGCCAGGGGCGTAGCTATCGATCTGCTCCAGATGGCCAAGCAAGTTGGCCTACAGTACGAAGCCGCCGAATACGAAGATCTGTCTGGGAAGGAAAGCCTCCCCCTAGACTGCGTCATTGAAGATGATTGAAGGAGCCATCAAGCCTTACCACGACGACACAGTTGAACTCTCAATGAAAGCACCAATGTCGGTGTCAAAACCGGCGGATCTCGGGTAGGGGGTCCCGAACTATGCGTCTAAGGCTAATGGTAACAGGAGGCAGGGGACACAATGTTTTACCCAGGTCCGGGCCCTCTCGATGGAGGTAATACCCTACTTCCTGCTTGATTGATCTTGATGATATGAGTATTACAAGAGTTGATCTACCACAAGATCGTAGAGGCTAAACCCTAGAAGCTAGCCTATGATTATGATTGTTCTTGTCCTACGGACTAAACCCTCTGGTTTATATAGACACCGAAGGGGGCTAGGGTTACACATAGTCGGTTACAGAGAAGGAGATCTACATATCCGAATTGCCAAGCTTGCCTTCCACGCAAAGGAGAGTCTCATCCGGACACGGGGCAAAGTCTTCAATCTTGTATCTTCATAGTCCAATAGTCCGGCTGTCCGAGGACCCCTTAATCCAGGACTCCCTTAATGCCTCAAGCCATCTGCCAGAAACTGGGCTAATCATAGCTTCTTCATAGTTCATAGGTTCGTCATGTTCAAGTAACATAACTTCCAGAATAGGACTACTATACCACTCTGGTGCGGATCGTGCTCTGGTTGACTTACGAGGTTGTGTAGCAACTTGATCTGAAGTTTTATGATCATTATCATTAGCTTCCTCTCCAGTTGGTGTAGGCATCACGGGAACGGATTTCTCTAATGAGCTACTTTCCAAATTGAGAGAAGGTACAATTACCTCATCAAGTTCTACTTTCCTCCCACTCACTTCTTATGAGAGAAACTTCTTCTTTAGAAAGGTTCTGTTCTTAGCAACAAAAAATCTTGCCTTCGGACTTGCGGTAGAAGGTGTACCCAATTGTTTCCTTAGGGTACCCTATGAAGACGCACTTCTATGATTTGGTTTTGAGCTTATTGGGCTGAAGCCTTTTGACATAAGCATCACATCCCCAAACTTTAAGAAAGAGCAACTTAGGTTCGTCACCAAACCAAAGTTCATACGGTGTCATCTCAATGGACTTTGACGGTGCCCTGTTTAAAGTGAATGCAGTTGTCTCTAATTCATAACCCCAAAATGATAGTGGTAAACTGGTAAGAGACATCATAGATCGCACCATATCCAATAAAATGCGGTTACGATGTTCAGACACACCATTATGCTGTGGTGTTCCAGGTGGCATGAGCTGTGAAACTATTCCACATTGTTTTAAATGAAGGCCAAACTCGTAACTCAAATATTCACCTCCACGATCAGATCATAGAAACTTTATTTTCTTGTTACAATGATTCTCCACTTCACTCTGAAATTCTTTGAACTTTTCAAATGTTTCAGACTTGTGTTTCATTAAGTAGATATACCCATATCTGCTCAAATAATCTATGAAGGTCAGAAAAAACGATATCCACCACGAGCCTCAACAATCATCGGACCGCATATATTGGTATGTATCATTTCCAATGTTGAGGATATCGCTTATCGTTATCGTCTCGGTCAGCTAGGGATTAGAGATTACTCGGAAATCAGCCGACTAATAGATTTTATTGGTCGACTATTAATCAGATTTTTTTTGCAAATCTCAGGTTCCTAACACTGAAATACGCTATATTCAACACCAAAACAATATTTGACAAAAGTGTTACCTTGATATCTAGCCTTTGTATCCTCGTATAATGACAAAAAAATAGGACAATAGTACATATTCCGTAACAAGGTCCACAAAACATAAATAAACATAGTTTTTTGCAAACATAGTGCTATGAATAGGTCTGATTTATTGGTAGATTCCCAATAAATCTCTTGTCAGAATGATAAATCAGTCCAAAAGATAAACGGCAAAGATAAGGCATAGTCTTATTGTTCACCCCCCGATTAGCGATTAATCGGAAGATTAATCGGTGAATCGAAAGATTTCTTGAACAATGATTATTTCCAATAAGTCATTAGCTCGTCCCATTGTTCCGGAGAATGAAGTTTTAGTCATCTTGCCCATAAGGCATGGTTTGCAAGTATCAAATGATTCATAATCAAGTGATTCCAAAAGTCCATCTGCATGGATTTTCTTCATGCGCTTTACATCGATATGACCTAAACGGTAGTGCCATAGATCTGTTGCACTATCATTATTAACTTTGCATCTTTTTGCATCAATATTATGAATATGTGTATTACTACGATCGATATTCAGTAAACCATTAACATAGGGTGTATGACCATAGAAGGTTTTATTCATGTAAACAGAATAACAATTATTATCTGTCTTAAATGAATGACCGTATTGCAATAAACATGATCTAATCATATTTATGCTCAACGTAAACACCAAATAATATTTATTTAGGTTCAACACTAATCCCGAAAGTATAGGGAGTGTGCGTTGATGATCATATCAATCTTGGAACCACTTCCAACACACATCATAACTTCACCCTCAACTAGTCTCTATTTATTCTGTAACTCCTTTTTCGAGTTACTAATCTTAGCAACCGAACAAGTATCAAATACCTGAGGGTTACTACGAGCACTCGTAAGGTACACATCAATAACATGTATATCAAATATACATTTGTTAACTTTGCCATCCTTCTTATCCACCAAACATTTGGGGTAGTTCCGCTTCCAATGACCATTTCCTTTGCAGTAAAAGCACTCAATTTCAGGCTTAGGTCCAAATTTCGGCTTCTTCACGGGAGTGACAACTTGCTTGCCATTCTTCTTGAAGTTCCCTTTCTTTCCCTTTGCCCTTTTCTTGAAACTAGTGGTCTTTTTTAATCATCAACACTTGATGCTTTTTCTTGATTTCTACCTTCGTCGATTTTAGCATCACGACAAGCCCAGGAATTGCTTTCGTCGTCCCTTGCATATTATAATTCATCACGAAGTTCCAGTGACTTGGTGATGGTGACTAGAGAACTCTGTCAATCACTATCTTGTCTGGAAGATTAACTCCCACTTGACTCAAGCAATTTTAGTACCCAGTCAATCTGAGCACATGCTCACTAGCTGAGCTATTCTCCTCCATCTTTTAGCTATAGAACTTGTTGGAGACTTCATATCTCTCAACTCGGGCATTTGCTTGAAATATTAACTTCAACTCCTGGAACATCTCATATGGTCCATGAAGTTCAATACGTCTTTGAAGTCCTGTTTCTAAGCCATAAAGCATGGTGCACTAAACTATCAAGTAGTCATCATATTGAGCTAGCCGAACGTTCATAACGTCTGCATCTACTTCTGCAATAGTTTTGTCACCTAGTGGTGCATCAAGGACATAATTCTTCTATGGAGCAATGAGGATAAACCTCACATCATGGACCCAGTCTGCATCATTGCTACTATCATCTTTCAACTTTTTCTCTAGGAACATATTAAAAAACATAGGGGAGTTGTAACACGAGCTATTGATCTACAACATAATTTGTAAATACTATCAGGACTAAGTTCATGATAAATTAAAGTTCAATTAATCAAATTACTTAAGAACTCCCACTTAAACTGACATCCCTCAAGTCATCTAAGTGTAATGTGATCCAAATCTACTAACCCATGTACGATCATCACGTGAGATGGGGTAGTCATCAATGGTGAATATATCTATGTTGATCATATCTACTATATGATTCACGTTTGACCTTTCGGTCTCTAGTGTTCCGAGGCCATATCTGTATATGCTAGGTGAAAGGACATGCGGTGCCCCCATGCGTGGTTTTGGTAATTGATGACATTCTCTATGTACTAATGGTTGCATTGAGTTATATTTGAAGGATTTGTCCATAGGCATTTCTTGAAGTACATGTGTTGGTTTCAAGGAGTTTATGAGTTGACCAAGGTGCTATTAAGGAATTATCCAAAGATTGGTCACGTGAGTATTGAGCTTATTGCAAGCATGTCTTGAAGAACAAGATTGTGTGATCATTCATGTTTACCTTCAAGACATCATCCAAATGAAGAGAGTTGGAAAGAGTCAAGGTTGATCAAGACTAAGTACAGAGAGTGATTCAAGTTGATCATAACACAAAGCATAGAAGATACACCGAGTGGGATCAATGATCTCACGGTTGGGTAAGCATTGTACATTGCGCTTTGTGTACTAACCCATGGTATTTGTGAGAGTTCTATGTGGGGTTAGGTTTGCTTCCATGGGCTTGCATCAAGAGGAAGATCGCATACAACCCATGGAGGATGACATCAAATCAAGGTTGTGTTGTGCAAGTTCAAGTGGAGCATCACGAAGAAATCATGCTTGTAGCTTGCCGTCCATTATGGTATCAATGGACTTGTGAAGATGTGCCAAAGAGTGTCTCACCATAGTGGAGTATGGGGGAGCAATCAACTAGTCTTAATCGAGCGAACGCAATCAAGAAAGGTGGTCCAACTTGAGGGAGTCAAGATCGTCATCATCTAGCTCAAGTGGACTTCATGCAAGGCAAAGGTTTTCCCTTGATAGGTTTTATATTTTACCGGTCTCATGGTGATAGTTTGGAGACCGGGTTATAGGATCGATAGCCATACTATCAAGGGGGGCTCTCAAGTGAGTAGCTTGATCGTATCATTCGTCGAGAGCTCAAACTATTGCCTCCTTGCATCATCTTTCTCGATTCTTATTTGTTTTGTATTTTGAGGTTTTAGATCTTGTGGTTATCTTCATGAAAAGCTCTAGTACTTCAAAGACGGATTTCATATGCTTCTTCTATCTCATTTTCGGTGTTGGAGGTTTTACCGGTCTTTTTGAGGAAGGGTTCTCACCATTTTCTCATGGGAATTTTCTAATTTGCTTATTGTTGTTATTTCTATCAAGATTGTGTTAGCCCTTGTCTCTAGCTTTCCAAAAAACTTGGTTTCGTTGAATTCGGAGTCCGTTTGCAGAAGTTGTGTCAGTTTTGGTGTTCTGAAAAGGCTGCAGCGGTACTACCGCGGACAGGAGCGGATGTAATTTTTTACTACTGCTCTAGTGCGGTACTACCGTGGCTACTACAGCAGTAGTACAGCTCCGGACTAAAAACTCGTCACAAGTCTAGTGGTGTTAGGCACAAATGTATTTTTTTAGTACCGCTCGCAAGCAGTAGTACCGCTACCCCTTGCGGTAGTACCGTGAGGTCGAGCGGTAGTACCGCTCTGTGCGGGTTGTGAGCATAACGGTTGGATTTTTTCCCACCTATAAAAGGGGGTCTTCTTCCCCAATGAACTTTACCTCTTGAGCTCATGTTCTTCCCCCATTGTTGACCTTCTTCGAGCTTGCTAACTCTCAATCCCTCCAATGTTTCTTGCTAGTTCTTGAGGGAAAAGAGAGAGGAGATCTAGATCCATGTTTCCACCAATCACTTTCTCCTCTAAGTGAGGGGAACCCCTTGGATCTAGATCTTGGAGTTCTTCGTGTTCTTCTTTCGTTCTTCCTCTCATTTTCCTCCCTAGCATTAGTTGCTTTGGTGGGATTTTGAAGAGAAGGACTTGGGCACTCCGTGTGCTCTTGCCATTGCATTTGGTGCATCGATTTGAGTTCTCCACGGTGATACGTGGAAGTGAAGTTTGAGAAGATTATTACTCTTGGGCATTTGGGCACCCTAGAGCTTGTTCCTCTTGGGTGCCTTGGCGCCCTAGATGGTTGGTGTTGTTCGGAGCTCAATCATTGTGGTGTAAAGCGCCGGGCAAGCGCCGGGGTCTCCAATTAGGTTGTGGAGATCGCCCCGAGCAATTTGACGGGTACCGATGACCTCCCCCAAGGGTTGCCAAAGTGTACAGGTTCGGTGACCGCCCCCAAGGATTGTTATTTGTACGGGTTCGGTGACCGCCCTCAAGGGTCCCTTAGTGAATCACGACATCTTGCATTATGTGAGGGCGTGAGGAGATTACGGTGGCCCTAGTGGCTTCTTGGGGAGCATTGTGCCCCCACACCGCTCCAAACAGAGATTAGCATCCGCAAGGGTGTGAACTTCGGGATACATCATCGTCTCTGCGTGCATCAGTTATCTCTTACCCGAGCCCTTTACTTATGCACTTTACTTTGTGATAGCCATATTGTTTCTTGTCATATATCTTGCTATCACTTAGTTTATTATCTTGCTTAGCATAAGTTGTTGGTGCACATAGGTGAGCCTAGTTGTTGTAGGTTTGGTGCTTGACAAATTAACCGCTAGGTTTATTCCGCATTTGTTCAATCCTAAACCGTAATTATTTTAAAGCGCCTATTCACCCCCCTCTAGGCTACATCCACGATCTTTCACTAGGCTCGTCATGTTTAACCCTAGTATTCTGCTTGTGCAAATTTGGCTTGCACCCTTTGTATTTGAACATAGAGCCTATCACACCCGATCATCATGTGGTGTCTCAGCACGAAGAACTTTCGCAACGGTGCATACTCGGGGAGAACACTTATACCTTGAAATTTTAGTAAGGGATCATCTTATAATGTTACTGCCGTACTAAGCAAAATAAGATGCATAAAAGATAAACATCACATGCAATCAAAATATGTGACATGATATGGCCATCATCATCTTGTGCTTTTGATCTCCATCATCGAAGCAACATCATGATCTCCATCATCACCGGCCATACACCTTGATCTCCATCGTAGCGTCGTGGTCGTCTCGCCAACCATTGCTTCTATGACTATCGCTACTGCTTAGTGATAAAGTAAAGCAATTACATAGCGCTTGTATTTCATACAATAAAGTGACAACCATATGGCTCCTACCAGTTGTCGATGATTTTTACAAAACATGATCATCTCATACAACAACGTATATCACATCATTCTTGACCATATCACATCACAACATGCCCTGCAAAAACAAGTTAGACGTCCTCTACTTTGTTGTAGCAAGTTTTACGTGGCTGCTACGGGCTACTAGCATGAACCGTACAAACCTACAACACAAAAACCACAACGGTGATTTATCAAGTTTGCTATTTTAACCTTCACAAGGACCGGCCATAGTAAAATTTGATTCAACTAAAGTTGGAGAAACTGACACCCGCCAGCCACCTTTATGCAAAACTAGTTGCATGTTTGTCGGTGGAACCGGTCTCATGAACGCGCTAATGTAAGGCTGGTCCGGGCCGCTTCATCCAACAATACCGTCGAATAGAAATAAAGCATTGGTGGTAAGCAGTATGACGATCGCCGCCCACAACTCTTTGTGTTCTACTCATGCATATCATCTATGCATAGACCTGGCTCGGATGCCACTATTGGGAAATGTAGCATGCAATTTTAAAAAAAATCCTACACTCATGCAAGATCTATCTAGGAGATGCATATCAACGAGAGGGGAGAGTGTGTCCACACACCCTTGTAGACCGAAAGCAGAAGTGTTAACTTAACGCAGTTGATGTAGTCGAATGTCTTCTCGTATAAACCGATCAAGTACCGTACGTACGACACCTCCGAGTTCTGCACATGTTCAGCTCGATGACGTCCCTCGAACTCTTGATCTAGTAGAGCCACGAAGGAGTCAATGAGTTCCCTCAGCACGACAGCATGATGATGGTGTTGGCGAAGTGATCCGCGCAGGGCCTCGCCTAAGCACTACAATGATACGACCGGAGGAGTAAACGGTGGAGGGGGGCACCGCACACTGCTAAACAATTAGTGTGCCTTTGGGGCGCCCCCGCCCCCGTATATAAAGGAGGAGAGGAGGAGGCCAACCACCAAGGGGGAGTTCCAAAGGGGGGAGTCCTACTAGGACTCCACTCCTAGTAAGATTCGCCCCCCCCCCCTTTTTCCTTCTCATGGAGGTGGAAAGAGGGAAGGAGAGGGAGAGGAGAAAGAAAGGGGGGTCGTGCCCCCTTTCCCTTGTCCAATTCAGACTCCTCCCTTGTGGGGGGCGCACCAGCCCCTTGTGGGCTGGTTAGCCTCCCTCCCATGGCCCATATGGCCCATATCTTCCACCGGGGTGTTCCGGTAATCCCTCCGGTACTCTGGTATGTACCCGACACACTTCGGAACCCTTCAGGTGTCCGAATACCACCTTCCAATATATCAATCTCTACCTTTTGACCATTTTGAGACTCGTCATCATGTCCGTGATCTCATCTAGGACTCCGAACAACCTTCGGTCACCAAAACACATAACTCATATAATACATATCATTATCAAACGTTTAAGCGTGCGGACCCTACGGGTTCGAGAACTATGTAGACATGACCGAGACACCTCTCCGGTCAATAACCCATAGTGGAACCTGGATGCTTATATTGGTTCCCACATATTCTGTGGAGATCTTTATCGATCGAACCGCAATGTCATCATACATTATTCCCTTTGTCATCGTATGTTACTTGCCCGAGATTCGATCGCTGGTATCTTCATACCTAGTTCAATATTGTTATCGGCAAGTCTCTTGACTCATTCCGTGATGCATCATCCTGCAACTAACCCATTAGTCACATTGCTTGCAAGGCTTCATATTATGTGCATTACCGAGAGGGCCCAGAGGTACCTCTCCGATAGTCAGAGTGACAAATCCTAATCTCAATCTATGCCAACCCTTGAAACACCTTCGGAGATACCTGTAGAGCATCTTTATTAGTTACATTGTGACGTTTGATAGCACGCAAGGCATTCCTGTGCTGTACGGGAGTTGCATAATCTTATAGTCAGAGGAATATGTATTTGACATGAAGAAAGTCGTAGCAATAAAACTAAACGATCATTATTATGCTAAGCTAACGGATGGGTCTTGTCCATCACATCATTCTCCTAATGATGTGATAATGTTCATCAAATGACAACACATATTCATGGCTAGGAAACTTAACCATCTTTGATCAACGAGCTAGTCAAGTAGAGGCATACCAGGGACACAGTGTTTTGTCTGTGTATCCACACATGTATCAAGTTTTCGGTTAATACAATTCTAGCATGAAAAATAAACATTAATCATGATATAAGGAAATATAAAATAACAACTTTATTATTGCCTCTAGGGCATATTTCGTTCAGAACACACATAAACTATTCCTAGCCGTGTGCGGTGCCCCCTCAACAGCTTACGAATCCGGTGATATTCTCGAAGTGCTTAGGCGAAGCCCTGCGTGGATCACTTCACCGTCACCGTCGCCATGCTGTTGTGCTGACGCAACTCTCCCTCGACACTTTGCTAGATCAAGAGTTCGAGGGACGTTATCGAGCTAAACGTGTGTAGAACTCGGAGGTGCCGTATGTTTGGTGCTTGGTTGGTCGAAACGAGAAGAAGTTTGACTACATCAACCGCATTAACAAATGCTTATGCTTTCGGTCTACATGGGTACATGGACACACTCTCCCCATCTTGTTGCTATCCATCGTCTAGATAGATCTTGCATGAGCATAGGTATTTTTTTTGAAATTGCATGCTACATTTCCCAATAGTGGTATCAGAGCTAGGTTTATGCGTAGATGATATGCATGAGTAGAAAACAAAGAATTATGGGTGCTGATCGTCATAGCTTACCACCAGTGTCTTATTTTGATTCGGTGGTATTGTTGGATGAAGGGGCCCGGACCAACCTTACATGACCACGTTCATGAGACCGGTTCCACCGACAGACATGCAACTAGTTTTGCATAAAGATGGCTAACGGGTATCTGTTTCTCCAATTTTATTTGAATTGAATTTGACTGCGGCCAGTCCTTGTTGAAGGTTAAAATAGCAAACTTGATAAATCATCGTTGTGGTTTTGTGCCATAGGTAAGAACGGTTCTTGCTAGAAGCCCGTAGCAGCCACGTAAAACTTGCAACAACAAAGTAGAGGACGTCTAACTTGTTTTTGCAGGGCATGTTGTGATGTGATATGGTCAAGACATGATGTGATATACATTTTTGTATGAGATGATCATGTTTTGTAAAAGTTATCAATAACTAGCAGGAGCCTTATGGTTGTTGCTTTATTGTATGAAATGCAAATGCCATGTAATTGCTTTACTTTATCAGTAAGCGGTAGCGATAGCTGTATAAGCAATAGTTGGCGAGACGACCACGACGCTACGATGGAGATCAAGGTGTCAAGCCGGTGATGATGGAGATCATGACATTGCTTTTGTGATGGAGATCAAAAGCTCATGTCATGTTTATCTTTATGCATCTTATTTTGCTTAGTACGGTGGTAGCAGTATAAGATGATCCCTTAACTAAATTTCAAGGTATAAGTGTTCTCCCCAAGTATGCACCGTTGCGAAAGTTCTTCGTGCTGAGACACCATGTGATGATTGGGTGTGATAGGCTCTACGTTCACATACAATGGGTGCAAGCCAGATTTGCACAAGCGGAATACTCGGGTTAAACTTGACGAGCATAGCATATACAAACATAGCCTCGGAACGCTGGAGACCAAAAGGTAGAACGTGAATTATATAGTAGATATGATCGACATAGAGATGTTCACCATTGATGACTACTCCATCTCACGTTATGGTCGGACATGGTTTAGTTGATTTTGATAACGTAGCATTTAGACGACTTGAGGGATGTCTATCTAAGTGGGAGCTCTTAATTAATATGATTGCCACCTCTTGAGCATTGCGTTGGTTTTCCCTTGAAGAGGAAAGGGTGATGCAGCAAAGTAGCGTAAGTATTTCCCTCAGTTTTTGAGAACCAAGGTACCAATCCAGTAGGAGGCTTCACGCAAGTCCCTCGTACCTACACAAACAAACAAGAAACTCGCAACCAACGCGATAAAGGGGTTGTCAATCCCTTCATGGCCACTTGCAAAAGTGAGATCCGATAGAGATAATAAGATAAGATAAATATTTTTGGTATTTTTATGATATAGATTGAAAAGTAAAGATTGCAAAATAAAGTAGATTGGAAACTTATATAATGGAAGATAGACCCGGGGGCCATAGGTTTCACTAGTGGCTTTTCTCGAGATAGCATAAGTATTACGGTGGGTGAACAAATTACTATCAAGCAATTGATAAAAAAGTGCATAGTTATGAGAATATCTGGGCATGATCATGTATATAGGCATCACGTCTGTGATAAGTAGACCGACTCCTCCCTGCATCTACTACTATTACTCCACACATCGACCGCTATGCAGCATGCATCTAGAGTATTAAGTTCATAAGAACTGAGTAACGCATTAAGCAAGATGGCATGATGTAGAGGGATAAACTCAAACAATATGATATAAACCCCATCTTTTTATCCTCGATGGCAACAATACAATACGTGCCTTGCTGCCCCTGCAGTCACTGGGAAAGGACACCGCAAGATTGAACCCAAAGCTATTCCGAGATATATTGTTGCCCCTCGCCGGTATCATGCACCCATTATTTAACTTCCTCAAAACATCCACCATACCTACCTATTATGGCATTTCCATAGCCATTCTGAGATATATTGCCATGCAACTTTACACCATTCTGTTTATTATGACATGTTCCATCATTGTCATATTGCTCTTTGCATGATCATGTAGTTGACATTGTATTTGTGGCAAGGCCACCTTCATAATTTTTCATACATGTCACTCTTGATTCATTGCATATCTCGGTACACCGCCGGAGGCATTCATATAGAGTCATATTTTGTTCTAAGTATTGAGTTGCAACCTTGATTTGTAAATTAATAAAAGTGTGATGATCTTCATTATTAGAGCATCGTCCCAAGTGAGGAAAGGATGATGAAGACTATGATTCCCCCACAAGTCGGGATGAGACTTCGGACTTTACAAAAAAAAAGAGGCCAAAGAACCCACCAAAAAAAGAAAGACCAAATAAAAAAAAGAGAAAAGCCAAACAAAAAAATGATGAGAGAAAAGAGAGAAGGGACAATGCTACTTTCTCTTTTCCACACTTGTGCTTCAGAGTAGCACCATGATCTTCATGATAGAGTCTCTTATGTTATCACTTTCATATACTAGTGGGAATTTTTCATTATAGAACTTGGCTTGTATATTCCAATGATGGGCTTTCTCAAAATGCCCTAGGTCTTCGTGAGCAAGCAAGTTGGATGCACACCCACTTAGTTTATTTTGTTGAGCTTTCATATATTTATAGCTCTAGTGCATCCGTTGCATAGCAATCCCTACTAACTCACATTGATATCTATTGATGGGCATCTCCATAGCCCGTTGATACGCCTAGTTGATGTGAGACCATCTTCTCACTTTTTTGTCTTCACAACCACCACCATATACCACATATGTTGCTATGTCCATGGCTTGCGCTCATGTATTGCGTAAGAGTTGAAAAAGCTGAAGCGCGTTCAAAAGTATGAACCAATTGCTTGGCGGAAACCGGGGTTGTGCATGGGAGTATTTTGTGTAATGAAAATGAAGCATGGCCTAACTATATGATTTTGTAGGGATAAGCTTTCTTTGGCTATGCTATTTTGATAAGACATGATTATTTGTTAGTATGCTACGAGTATTACTATTTTTTATGTTTTATAAGCTTTTATCTTGAATCATTGGATCTGAACAATCATGCCACAATAAAGAAAATTACATTGAGAATTATGCTAGGTAGCATTTCACATCAAAAATTCTGTTTTTATCATTTACCTACTCGAGGACGAGCAGGAATTAAGCTTGGGGATGCTTGATACGTCTCCAATGAATCTATAATTTTTTATTGTTCCATGCTATTATGTTACCCGTTTTGGATGTTTATGGGCTTTACTTTACACTTTTATATCATTTTTGGGACTAACCTACTAACCGGAGGCCCAACCCGAACTGCTGTTTTTTTGCCTATTTCAGTGTTTCGAAGAAAAGGAATATCAAACGGAGTCCAAACGGAATGAAACCTTCAGGAGCAATCTTTTTGGAACAAACGTGATCTACAGGACTTGGAGTGGAAGTCAAGAAACAAGCAAGGCAGCCATGAGGGTGCCCGGCGTGCCCCCTACAGGTGGGCGCGCCCCCACCCTCGTGGACCCCTCGAGCATCCATCGACCTACTTCTTCCTCCTATATATACCAATGTACCCTGAAAACATCAGAAGCAACCACGAAAAATTATTTCCACCGCCGTAACCTTCTGTATCCGCGAGATCCCATCTTGGAGACTTCGTCGGTGCTCCACCGGAAGGGGAATCAACCACGGAGGGCCTCTACATTATCTCCAAGGCCCTTCTGATGTGTTCTGAGTAGTTTACCACAGACCTTCGGGTCCATAGTTATTAGCTAGATGGCTTCTTCTCTCTCTTTGAATGTCAATACAACGTTCTCCTTGATCTTCTTGGAGATCTATTTGATGTAACTCTTTTTGCGGAGTGTTTATCAAGATCCGATGAATTGTGGGTTTATGATCAAGTTTATCTACTAGAAATATTTGAATCTCCTCTGAATTCTTTTATGTGTGATTAAGTTATCTTTGCAAGTCTCTTCGAATTATCAGTTTGGTTTGGCCTACTAGATTGATCTTTCTTGCAATGGGAGAAGTGCTTAGCTTTGGGTTCAATCTTGCGGTGTCCCTTCCCAGTGACAGCAGGTGCAGCAAGGCACGTATTGTATTGTTGCCATGGAGGATAAAAAGATGGGGTTTATATCATATTGCATGAGTTTATCCCTCTACATCATGTCATCTTTCTTAATGCGTTACTCTGTTCTTCATGAACTTAATACTCTAGATGCATGATGGGTAGCAGTTGATGTGTGGAATAATAGTAGTAGATGCTGGCAGGAGTCGGTCTACTTTTCACGGACGTGATGCCTATATACATGATCATAACTAGATAATCTCATAATTATTCGCTTTTCTATCAGTTGCTCGATAGTAATTTGTTCACCCACTATAATACTTATGCTATCTTGAGAGAAGCCACTAGTGAAACCTATGGCCCCCGGGTCTATCTCTTATCATATAATCTTTCAATCCACTTTTATTTGCATCTTTACTTTTCCAATCTATATTATAAAATACCAAAAATATTTATCTTATCATATTATCTCTATCAGATCTCACTTTCACAAGTGGCCGTGAAGGGATTGACAACCCGTTTATTGTATTGGTTGCGAGTTCTTGTTTGTTTGTGTAGGTGCGTGGGACTTCTGAGGAGCCTCCTACTGGATTGATACCTTGGTTCTCAAAAACCGAGGGAAATACTTACGCTACTATTCCTGTATCACCCTTTCCTCTTCAAGGAAAACCAACGCAAGCTCAAGATGTAGCAAGAAGGATTTCTGGCGCCGTTGCCGGGGAGGTCTTCGCTCAAGTCAAGACATACCAAGTACCCATCACAAACTCATCTCCCTCGCACTTACATTATTTGCCATTTGCCTCTCGTTTTCCTCTCCCCCACTTCACCCTTGCCGTTTTATTCGCCCTCTCTTTCCCAATCTCCTCTCTCTTTCGCTCGCCTTTTTGTTTGCTTGTGTGTTGGATTGCTTGTCGCTATGGCGCAAGATAATACCAAATTGTGTGACTTTTCCAATACCAATAATAATGATTTCCTTAGTACTCCGATTGCTCTTCTTAATGATGTTGAGTCTTGTGAAATCAATGCTGCTTTGCTGAATCTTGTTATGAAAGACCAATTCTCCGGCCTTCCTAGTGAAGATGCCGCTACCCATCTAAACAACTTTGTTGATTTGTGTGAGATGCAAAAGAAGAAAGATACGGATAATGATATTGTTAAATTGAAGTTATTTCCGTTTTCACTTAGAGATCATGCTAAAGTTTGGTTTTCGTCTTTGCCTAAGAATAGTATTGATTCATGGAATAAGTGCAAAGATGCTTTTATCTCTAAGTATTTTCCTCCCGCTAAGATCATCCCTCTTAGGAACGATATTATGAATTTTAAACAACTTGATCATGAGCATGTTGCCCAATCTTGGGAAAGAATGAAATTGATGATTCGCAATTGCCCCACTCATGGTTTGAATTTATGGATGATTATACAAAACTTTTATGCCGGATTGAATTTTGCTTCTAGAAATCTTTTAGATTCGGCCGCGGGAGGCACATTTATGGAAATCACCTTAGAAGAAGCTACCAAACTCCTTGACAATAATATGGCTAATTATTCTCAATGGCACACCGAAAGATCTACTAGTAAAAAAGTGCATGCTATAGAAGAAATTAATGTTTTGAGTGGAAAGATGGATGAACTTATGAAATTGTTTGCTACTAAGAGTGCTTCTATTGATGCCAATGATATGCCTTTGTCTACTTTGATTGAGAATAATAATGAATCTATGGATGTGAATTTTGTTGGTAGGAATAATTTGGGTAACAATGCTTATAGATGAAACTTTAATCCTAGACCGTTCCCTAGTAATTCCTCTAATAATTATGGAAATTCCTACAATAATTCTTATGGTAATTTTAATAAGATGCCCTCTGATTTTGAGAATAGCGTTAAAGAATTTATGATCTCTCAAAAGAATTTTAATGCTTTGCTTGAGGAAAAATTGCTTAAAGTTGATGATTTGGCTAGGAACGTTGATAGACTTTCGCTTGATGTTGACTCTTTGAAACTTAGATCTACTCCTCCTAAACATGATATCAATGAGTCTCTCAAGGCTATGAGAATTTCCATTGATGAGTGCAAGGAAAGAACCGCTAGATTGCGTGCTAAGAAAGATCGCTTTGTAAAAGCGTGCTCTTCTAGTTTCCATGAAAATAATGATGAAGATCTAAAAGTTATTGATGTGTCCCCTATTAGATCCTTGTTTTGCAATATGAATCTTGATAATGATGGGACTGGAGATGAGTCTACATTAGTTAAAAGGCGTCCCAATGATTCGGAGTTTTTAGATCTTGATGCTAAATTTGGTAAAAGTGGGATTGGAGAGGTCAAGACTTTAAAGCATTGAACCCACTATCTTGGATTTCTAGGAATTTAATTATGATAATTGTTCTTTACTATATTGTATTTCTTGCAATCTGTGTTGAATTCTCCTCATGCTTATAGTCAAAATAAAGCTTTTACCAAACATATTGTTGATGCCTTGATGCAATCTTATGATGAAAAACTTAAATTGGAAGTTTCTATACCTAGAAAACTTTATGATGAGTGGGAACCTACTATAAAAATTAAAATTAAAGATCTTGAGTGTTATGCTTTGTGTGATTTGGGTGCTAGTGTTTCCACGATTCCGAAAACTTTATGTGATATTCTAGGTTTCCATGATCTTGATGATTGCTCTTTGAATTTGCACCTTGCGGATTCCACAACTAAAAAGCCTATGGGAAGAATCAATGATGTTCTTATTGTTGCAAATAGGAACTATGTGCCCATAGATTTTTTCGTTCTTGATATAGATTGCAATCTTTCTTGTCTTATTATTCTTGGTAGACCTTTTCTTAGAACGATTGGTGCGATTATTGATATGAAGGAAGGGAATATTAGATTCTAATTTCCATTAAGGAAAGGCATGGAGGACTTTCCAAGAAAGAAAGTCAAATGACCTTATGAATCTATCACGCGAGCTACTTATGAATTGAGTGCCAATGATGGCACTACTTAGATCTATCCTCGCTTTTGTGCCTAGCTAGGGGCGTTAAACGATAGCGCTAGTTGGGAGGCAACCCAATTTTATCTTTGTTTTTGTTTTTGCTTCTGTTTAGTAATAAATTTGTCATCTAGCTTCTGTTTATATGTGTATTTATGTTTTAATTAGTGTTTGTGCCAAGTAGAAC
This sequence comes from Triticum aestivum, assembly GCF_018294505.1. Classification (NCBI taxonomy): domain Eukaryota; kingdom Viridiplantae; phylum Streptophyta; class Magnoliopsida; order Poales; family Poaceae; genus Triticum; species Triticum aestivum. Next base: position 502,711,093 of record NC_057813.1, read on the forward strand.
CTATAGGATAACCTATGGTGATAGTTAATTTGATTCTGCTGAAAAACAGAAACTTTGCACGCACGAAAATAATTTTAGTAACTCATAGAAACGTGATTTTGTGTTGATTCTTTTTGCTGTAGATAAATAGACAAAGTTCCCAGGACTTCCTATTTTGGTAGGATTTTTCAATTTCCAGAAGTATTCGAGAGTTACAGATTTCTACAGACTGTTCTGTTTTTGACAGATTCTGTTTTTTGTGTGTTGTTTGCTTATTTTGATGCATCTATGGCTAGTATATAGGGTATGAACCATAGAGAAGTTGGAATACAGTAGGTTTAACACCAATATAAATAAAGAATGAGTTCATTACAGTACCTTATGTGGTGGTTTTTCTTTCTTGCACTAACGGAGCTTATGAGATTTCCTGTTGAGTTTTGTGTTGTGAAGTTTTCAAGTTTTGGGTAAAGATTTGATGGATTATGGAATAAGGAGTGGTAAGAGCCTAAGCTTAGGGATGCCCATGGCACCCCAAGATATTCAAGGATAACCAAAAGCCTAAAGCTTGGGATGCCCCGGAAGGCATCCTCTCTTTAGTCTTCATCTATCGGTAACTTTACGTGGAGCTATATTTTTATTCGCCTCATGATATGTGTTTTGCTTGGAGCGTTATGTATGATATGAGTCTTTGATTTTTAGATTTCCACAATCATCCTTGCTGTACACACCTTTTGGGAGATTCCCACTTGATTAGAATTTATTAGAACACTCTATGTGCTTCACTTATATCTTTTGAGCTAGATAGTTTTGCTCTGTGTGCTTCACTTATATTTTTAGAGCACGGCGGTGACTTAATTTTGAAGAAATCGTTGATCTCTCATGCTTCACTTATATTACTTTGAGAGTCTTTTAGAACAACATGGTATTTGCTATGGTTATAAATTTGATCCTAGAATGATGAGCATCCAAGTTGGGTATAATAAAAACTATCATAGGAAGTGCATTAAACACTATGATCAATTTTATGCTTGATAATTATTTTGAGATATAAAGGTGGTAATGTTAGAGTCATGCTAGTTGGGTAATTATGAAATTGAGAAATACTTGTGTTGAAGTTGGCAAGTCCCGTAGCATGCACGTATGGTAAAAGTTGTGTGACAAATTTGTTGCATGGGGTGCTCTTTTAATTCTCTTCCTTATGAGTGGAGGTCAGGATCGCACGATGGTTAACTCCTACCAACCCTTCCCCTAGGAGCATGCGTAGTAGTACTTTGCTTCGAGGGCAAGTAGACTTTTGCAATAAGTATATGAGTTCTTTATGACTAATGTGAGTCCATGGATATATGCACACTCACCCTTCCACTTTGCTAGCCTCCATTATGTCGCGCAACTTTCGCCGGTATCATGCACCCATTATTTACCTTCCTCAAAACAGCCACCATACCTACCTATTATGGCATTTCCATAGCCATTCCGAGATATATTGCCATGCAACTTTCCACCGTTCTGTTTATTATGACACGTTCCATCATTGTCATATTGCTCTTTGCATGATCATGTAGTTGACATTGTATTTGTGGCAAGGCCACCTTCATAATTTTTATTACATGTCACTCTTGATTCATTGCATATCCCGGTACACCGCCAGAGGCATTCATATAGAGTCATATTTTGTTCTAAGTATTGAGTTGTAACCTTGAGTTGTAAATGAATAAAAGTGTGATGATCTTCATTATTAGAGCATCGTCCCAAGTGAGGAAAGGATGAAGAAGACTATGATTCCGCACAAGTCGGGATGAGACCTCGGACTTTACAAAAAAAAGAGGCCAAAGAGCCCACCAAATAAAAAAAAGAAAGGCCAAATAAAAAAAGAGAAAGGCCAAACAAAAAAATGATGAGAGAAAAGAGACAAGGGACAATGCTACTATCTCTTTTCCACACTTGTGCTTAAGAGTAGCACCATGATCTTCATGATAGAGAGTCTGTTATGTTGTCACTTTCATATACTAGTGGGAATTTTTCATTATAGAACTTGGCTTGTATATTCCAATGATGGGCTTTCTCAAAATGCCCTAGGTCTTCGTGATCAAGCAAGTTGGATGCACACCTACTTAGTTTCTTTTGTTGAGCTTTCGTATATTTATAGCTCTAGTGCATCCGTTGCATTGAAATCCCTACTCACTCACATTGTTATCTATTGATGGGCATCTCCATAGCCCGTTGATACGCCTAGTTGATGTGAGACTATCTTCTCCCTTTTATGTCTTCACAACCACCACCATATACCACATATAGTGCTATATCCATGGCTTGCGCTCATGTATTGCGTAAGAGTTGAAAAAGCTGAAGTGCGTTAAAAAGTATGAACCAATTGCTTGGCTGAAACCGGGTTTGTGCATGATGGGAGTATTTTGTGTAATGAAAATGAAGCATGGCCTAACTATATGATTTTGTAGGGATAAGCTTTCTTTGGCTATGCTATTTTGATAAGACATGATTATTTGTTAGTATGCTTCAAGTATTACTATTTTTTTATGTTTTATAAGCTTTTATCTTGAATCATTTGGATCTGAACAATCATGCCACAATCAATAAAATTACATTGAGAATCATGCTAGGTAGCATTCCACATCAAAAATTCTATCTTTGTCATTTACCTACTCGAGGGCGAGCAGGAATTAAGCTTGGGGATGCTTGATACGTCTCCAATGTATCTATAATTCTTGATTGTTCCATGCTATTATATTACCCATTTTGGATGTTTATGGGCTATACTTTACACTTTTATATCATTTTTGGGACTAACCTACTAACTGGAGGCCCAACCGGAACTACTGTTTTTTGCCTATTTCGGTGTTTCGAAGAAAAGGAATATCAAACGGAGTCCAAACAGAATGAAACCTTTGGGAGCGATCTTTTTGCAACAAACCTGATCCAGAGGACTTCGAGTGAAAGTCAAGAAACAAGTTAGGCGGCCACGAGGGTGCCCGGCGCGCCCCCTACAGGTGGGCACGCCCCCCACCCTCGTGGGTCCCTCGAGCGTCCACAGACCTACTTCTTCCTCCTATATATGCCCATGTACCCTGAAAACATGAGAAGCGAACACGAAAAACTATTTCCACCATCGTAACCTTCTGTATCCGTGAGATCCCATCTTGGAGCCTTCGCCGACGCTCCGCCGGAGGGGGAATCGACCATGGAGGGCCTCTACATCATCTCCAAGGCCCTTCCGATGAGTTGAGAGTAGTTTACCACAGACTTCGGGTCCATAGTTATTAGCTAGATGGCTTCTTCCCTCTCTTTGAATCTCGTACAAAGTTCTCCTCGATCTTCTTGGTGATATATTCGATGTAACTCTTTTTGCGGAGTGTTTGTCGAGATCCGATGAATTGTGGGTTTATGATCAAGTTTATCTACTAGAAATACTTGAATCTCCTCTGAATTCTTTTATGTGTGATTAAGTTATCTTTGCGAGTCTCTTTGAATTATCAATTTGGTCTGGCCTACTAGATTGATCTTTCTTGCAATGGGAGAAGTGCTTAGCTTTGGGTTCAATCTTGCAATGTCCTTTCCCAGTGACAGCAGGGGCAGCAAGGCACGTATTGTATTGTTGCCATCAAGGACAAAAAGATGGGGTTTATATCATATTGCATGAGTTTATCCCTCTACATCATGTCATCTTTCTTAATGCGTTACTCTGTTCTTCATGAACATAATACTCTAGATGCATGCTGGATAACAGTCGATGTGTGGAGTAATAGTAGTAGATGGAGGCAGGAGTCGGTCTACTTGTCATGGACGTGATGCATATATACATGATCATGCCTAGATAATCTCAGAATTATTCGCTTTTCTATCAATTGCTCGACAGTAATTTGTTCACCCACCGTAATACTTATGCTATCTTGAGAGAAGCCACTAGTGAAACCTATGGCCCCCGGGTCTATCTCTTATCATATAAACTTTCAATCTACTTTTATTTGCATCTTTACTTTTAATCTATATTATAAAATACCAAAAATATTTATCTTATCATTTAAATACATTATAACTGAGCACTTTTCCTACCCTCTCAGACCATTACCGTTTTCAGCCGTCGGACCATCAACTTGGGGCATTCTCAACCATCAGATTTGTTGTGAATCACGCTAATCAGGCTTAGTTTGTTGTTATCAAGCGCGAACCGTTGTCCTGGGCCGCTGCTCTGGCCGCATTTTTCGGCGTCTCTGGTGAAATTCGGCCCAATGGGCCTTTAGTGGCCTTCCTACGTGATTTACCTTAAAAATAAAAATTGTCAATTCGTTCAGCAACCGCTTCATGTTGCGGCCCCCATGGGCAACTTTCGCGTGGCCGCCGATGCTGGGCGCTGGTGGCTCGCATCGGAGGGTTGGCTTGCTGAGCGACTCCACTGGGCGCTGGGGGGTGACAGGTGCCGTCTGTCAGGTCACCTCACCAGGAACTCAATGGAGCAGTGGCGGAATAGCGAACCATCGGTTGTTGTTTGGAGTTGAATCGCTGTCGGTTGATTTAGGAAGTAAATCAGGGCCCATTAAATGTCAATCAATGCGCGCACTCTCCGTTGGCTGATAATTGAAGGTCAGTTACCAATGTTGATTCACCTCTTCCTCCTGTCCACGGGGGTCTATATAATATCCATCGTCCCGCTGCTCCTTCCTCACTCCCCTCACTTCCGCAGAACCTTCTCTGGCAGCCATAGGAGAAACATAGATCACTAATTCATCTTTACTGTTCTTCCTGTTGTCCCTTGTTCATACCTCCCCATTCCCCCTAATTATTCATCTAATGATGCTAGATTTTCTTTTTGATACTGTTCTCTGTACTACAAAATTAATGCATGTTCTCTATCTTGACAGATTTGATATCGGTTCTGCTAGATTGGCTGGTTCTGCTAGATCAGAAGTTTTAGGGACTAACCATTGGGAAGATGAGGCACTGTTTTGAACTTCAATGATTTGTTGCCTGAGAGTATAATGTTTCAGTCCCCGCATTTGGCAGTTGCCCAGATTGGTAATGCTATCACTTGTTGGTTTGCTGCAGTATTCTCTGATAAAGTGCAGAGTTTAACTTAAAGTAATCACTAATCCTTGTAATCTCTTGCTATGTTAAGGCATCCGTGCTTCAAACATGACTATGCTCAGTTCACTTTGAAATTTCTTTCACGTGCTTAGTGGTGTATTAATTCTCTCATGTTCCTAGCTTTCTAGAAATGTATGATATATGCAGATTCATCATATGCAATCTTTTGGCAAATAAATATGTTTGGGTTTAGAATACCAAGGATCGCTCACTCAGGCAAAGGTGATCGGTCGACGGGCAAGCTAGGTGACCACCCACTAATGCGGGTTGTGGCGAATATGCTGGACTATTCGTCTATCCCGTGAATCTGATGCATGTGGGTTTGAACTTTGAAGAAGGCAATAAATCTTCAGTTCCTAGAGGCATTCATGGCGGATAATGTGGGGGTGCGCCACTCACCAGTGTCGATTAATGGTGGTGTTGCCTGTGAGGAGAAATTGCAGAAAGCTTAGGAGATCATAATTCATCCCCCAATCAGATTACGACATCCACAAATCTCCATCAATCAGCTAAACCTTCGACATGAGGGTACAAGAAATTCTTTGTTAACTACTACTGTGTTGTTGATGCTTGGTTTTAAAAGAATATTTACCTTCAGTTTAGCTCAATCATCAATTGGCTTTAGTGTAATCTCTATTCTTATCAGATTTCCGTGTTAGAGCATAGTACTCACTCTAAATTAAGATGTCGTCATTAAGTCATCTAGCCCAATATAGGAAATATGACCTAGGTGTTAAACAAATGGGTGAGGCATAGATAAGTAGTATATGAATGGAATTTATCATGTACAGTCGATTTTTTTTGTCAAAGAAATTCTTACTTAAGTACAATTGTATTTTTCCTGCTTGTTTTTTTAAGATTTACCTTCAGTTTAGGTCTATCATCAAGTGCTTTCATGGTAATCTCTATTTGTAGCAGATTTCCATGTTAGAGCAAAGAATATGTACTCAAAATTAAGATGTCATCATGAATTTATCTAGCTCAAGATAGGGGACAAGAATTAGAAGTTGGATAAAAAAGCGGGGGATGGAAAAGTAGTACAATAATGAATTCATCTTGTATGGTTGCATCAGCATATTCCAAATATTCCAGTGAAACATGCGTGACATAACTATTAAGTATAGCCCAGTTGATCGTGCTAAAACACCGCCAGTTACACCAAACGATAGTTTAGTATCATGTTCATGTCAACGATCGGGGAGGGTTAGAGGATGATAATTATGGACATGGGAGATATACTATGTTGTAGCTGGAAAGATGATGTGGTAAAGTGGAATTTGAGTAGGTGTCAAGTTCATAGCTTCTGGACATTTGATCAGATATACTACTAAATACTGCCTTCTATAGAATGAATGGTAGCTACAGGAGCTCGCTGCATGGTAACTGAATTGTGCAGCTGCACTGAACACTATCCGGAAGCTTAGAATTTGTGTGGTTTTGTTGTTGCAAAGAAATAAATGAATTAATAATATTTTTAATATCAGGAAATAGACATAGAAATGTGCCTGCACCACCTCTAATTTTCTGGATGCCACAGCAGTGTCCAACCATATAAATTTTCTTGTACATTCTATACTTTTTATCATTGTATCTATTCGATAGTCACTTTTACATGAAATGCAAAAGCTTTCTGTTGTGCCTTTTAAGAAATAACGACATTTCTACGTTTAGAGGGGGGGGGGTCAATGGATCCAGGTAGCAGTTGTCAATCATCACATGAGTCGCTAACAAATGAGCATTACATGTGAATATATCCGTACAAGATTAGCATTCTGTATGATGTGCTCCATGGGAACAAAACTGCTCTTGCCTACCTGAAAATAAAATGATGACGGAAGTAGGAAGGAGGTACACCCGTCAGTCTATCGGAAGCATAAGTTCACTAAGCAGGACTAGAAGTTGGCATAGCTATGTTATATCTGTAATGCGGACAGTATACTCCAGCATATGGTTGTCTTCTGCTACATGAGTTGCCAATTAAGATATTCACCAGCTGGGCATCGTTACAATTTTGTTGGAATAATTTTTTTATGACCGTTTTACTTCAGTTATTATAGTATTCCATACATTACTGAAAAATTAATCCATACATTTTCTTCTTTGCCTCTCTTGCTTCCTCCCTCTTCCGTTGTTTAGAACCACAAAATCAAACTGGTACCAACCTTCTTACCATCTAACATAATCCTACAAAATCTAATAATCAAGTTATAACTTATACATCAATAGCTAACATACTCGCATCAAAATAAACATAACAAGATACGCCCGATCATATTAATTTCAGGTTTCAAAATCCAGGTCAAAAACATGGCTATGATAATTGTATCACATGATTGAAATATTACCCTTAGTTATATCACACCATCAAACTACTACATTTACATACAGCTGCATCCATCATAATATTATAGTGCCAAAATAGATGGGCGCAGCAACGCGCCCCTACAACGGCCTAGTATTATCTATATCAGATCTCACTTTCACAAGTGGCCGTGAAGGGATTGACAACCCCTTTTGTTGGTTGCGAGTTCTTGTTTGTTTGTGTAGGTGGGTGGGGCTTCTGAGGAGCCTCCTACTGGATTGATACCTTGGTTCTCAAAAACTGAGGGAAATACTTACGCTACTATTGCTGCATCACCCTTTCCTCTTCAAGGAAAACCAACGCAAGCTCAAGACATAGCAGCGTATCCACGTGCTATGGAGATGCCCATTAATAGATATCAATGTGAGTGAGTAGGGATTGCCATGCAACGGATGCACTTGAGCTATAAGTGTATGAAAGCTCCAAAAAGAAACTAAGTGGGTGTGCATCCAACTTGCTTGCTCACGAAGACCTAGGGCAATTTGAGGAAGCCCATCATTGGAATATACAAGCCAAGTTCTATAATGAAAAATTCCCACTAGTATATGAAAGTGACAACATAGGACACTTTCTATCATGAAGATCATGGTGCTACTTTGAAGCACAAGTGTGGAAAAAGGATAGTAACATTGTCCCTTCTCTCATTTTCTCTCATTTTTTTTATTTTGGTGGGCTTCTTTGGCCTCTTTTTTATTTGGGCTTCTTTGGCCTCTTTTATTTTTCATAAAGTCCGAAGTCTCATCCCGACTTGTGGGGGAATCATAGTCTCCATCATCCTTTCCTCACTTGGGACAAAGCTCTAATAATGAAGATCATCACACTTTTATTTACTTACAACTCAAGAATTACAACTCAATACTTAGAACAAAATATGACTCTTTGTGGATGCCTCCGATGGTGTACCGGGATATGCAATGAATCAAGAGTGACATGTATGAAAGAATTATGAATGGTTGCCTTGCCACAAATACGATGTCAACTACATGATCATGCAAAAGCAATATGACAATGATGATGTGTGTCATAATAAACGGAACGGTGGAAAGTTGCATCGCAATATATCTCGGAATGGCTATGGAAATGCCATAATAGGCAGGTATGGTGGCTGTTTTGAGGAAGGTATATGGTGGGTGTATGGTACCGGCGAAAGTTGCGCAGCACAAGAGAGTCTAGCAATGGTGGAAGGGTGAGAGTGCGTATAATCCATGGACTCAACATTAGTCATGAAGAACTCATATACTTATTGCAAAAATCTAGAAGTTATCAAAACAAAGTACTACACGCATGCTCCTAGGGGAAGGGTTGGTAGGAGTTAACCATCGCGCGATCCCGACCTCCACACATAAGGTAGACAACCAATAAATAAATCATGCTCCAACTTCATCACATAACGGTTCACCATACGTGCATGCTACGGGAATCACAAACTTTAACACAACTATTGCTCAAATTCACAATTACCCAACTAGCATGACTCTAATATTACCATCCTCATATCTCAAAACAATCATCAAGCACAAACTTCTCATAGTATTCAATGCACTTTCTATGATAGTTTTTATTATACCCAACTTGGATGCCCATCGTTCTAGGACCAATTTTATAACCATAGAAAATACCATGCTGTTCTAAAAGACTCTCAAAATATTATAAGTGAAGCATGAGATATCAGTAATTTCTACAAAATAAAACCACCGCCGTGCTCTAAAAAGATATAAGCGAAGCACTAGAGCAAAATTGTCTAGCTCGAAAGATATAAGTGAAGCACATAGAGATTCTAATAAATTCCGAATCATGTGTGTATCTCCCAAAAGGTGTGTATAGAAAGGATGATTTTGGTAAACTAAAAAGCAAAGACTCATATCATACAAGATGCTCCAAGCAAAACACATATCATGTGGTGAATAAAAATATAGCTCCAAGTAAAGTTACCGATAAACAAAGAGAAAGAGGGGATGCCTTCCGGGGCATCCCTAAGCTTAGGCTTTTGGTTGTCCTTGAATTATCTTGGGGTGCCATGGGCATCTCCAAGCTTAGGCTCTTGCCACTCCTTATTCCATAGTCCATCAAATCTTTACCCAAAACTTGAAAACTTCACAACACAAAACTCAACAGGAAATCTCATGAGCTCCGCTAGTGCAAGAAAGAAAAACCACCACTTAAGGTAATGTAATGAACTCATATATTGGTGTTAAACCTACTATATTCCAACTTCTCTATGGTTCATACCCCCCGATACTAGCCATAGATTCATCAAAATAAGCAAACAACACAAGAAAAGCAGAATCTGTCAAAAACAGAACAGTCTGTAGCAATCTGTAACTTTAGAATACTTCTGGGACTCTAACAATCCTAACAAAATAGTAAGTCCTAGGAAAATTTTCTATTGATCTACTGAAAAAATAGTCAACTAAAAATCATGTTTCTGTGATTTATTAAAATTGTTCTCGTGCGTGCAAAAGTTTTCGTTTTTCAGAAAGATCAAATTAACTATCACCCAAGATGATCCTATAGGTTCTACTTGGCACAAACACTAATTAAAACATAAAACCACATCTAAACAGAGGCTAGATGAATTACTTATTAATAAATAGGAACAAAAAGAAAGAAACAAAAATAAAATTGGGTTGCCTCCCAACAAGCGCTATCGTTTAATGCCCCTAGCTAATCAAAAAAGTGAGAATAGATCTAAGTATTGCCATCTTTGGAATTCAATTCATAAGTGGCTCGCATAATAGATTCATAAAGTAATTTGATTTTATTCCTAGGAAAGTGTTGCATGCCTTTCCTTAATGGAAATTGGAATCTAATATTTCCTTCTTTCATATCAATAATTGCACCAGTCGATCTAAGGAAAGGTCTACCAAGAATAATAGGACATGAAAGATTGCAATCTATATCAAGAACGATAAAATCTATGGGCACATAATTCATATTTGCAACAATAAGAACATCATTAATCCTTCCATAGGTTTCTTAATGGTGGAATTCGCAAGGTGCAAGTTTAAAGAGCAATCATCAAAATCACGGAAACCTAGCACATCACATAAAGTTTTTGAAATCATGGAAACACCAGCACCCAAATCACACAAAGCATAGCATTCATGATATTTAATTTTAATCTTAATAGTAGGTTCCCACTCATCATAAAGTTTTCTAGGGATAGAAACTTCCAATTCAAGTTTTTCTTCATAAGATTGCATCAAAGCATCAACGATATGTTTGGTAAAAGTTGTTTTTGCCTATAAGCATGAGGAGAATTTAGCATGTATTGCAATACAATCTATTAAAGAACAATTATCAGAATTAAATTCCTTGAAATCCAAAATAGTGGGTTCATTGATATGTAAAGTCTAGAAACTCCGAATCATTGGGACGCCTTTTAACTAAAGTTGACTCATCTCTAGTCCCATCATTATCAAGATACATATTGCAAAAAAAAGATTTAATAGGATACACATCAATCACTTTTATATTTTCATCATTATTATCATGAAAACTAGAAGAGCACGCTTTTACAAAGCAATCTTTCTTAGCACACATCCAAGCAGTTCTTTCTTTGCACTCATCAATGGAAATTCTCATGGATTTGAGAGACTTATTGATATCATGCTTAGGTGGAATAGATCTAAGTTTCAAAGAATCAACATCAAGAGAAATTCTAACCACGTTCCTAGCCAATTCATCAATCTTAAGCAATTTTTCTTCAAGCAAAGAATTGACATTCTTTTGAGAGATCATAAATTCTTTAACACTAATCTCAAAATGAGAGGGCATCTTATTAAAATTTTCATAAGAGTTGTTTTAGGAATTACCATAATTATTAGAGGAATTACTAGGAAACGGCCTAGGATTAAAGTTTCCTCTATAATCATTGTTACCAAAATTATTCCTACCAACAAAATTCACATCCATAGATTCATTATTATTCTCAATAAAAGTATACAAAGGCATATCATTAGGACCAATAGGAGCACTCTTAGTAGCAAACAATTTCATAAGTTCATCCATCTTTCCACTCAAAACATTAATTTCTTCTATCGCATGAACTTTTTTACTAGTAGATCTTTCGGTGTGCCATTGAGAATAATTAACCATAATATTCTCTATGAGGTTAGTAGCTTCTCCTAAAGTGATTTCCATAAAGGTGCCTCCCGCGGCCGTATCTAAAAGATTTCTAGAAGCAAAATTCAATCTGGCATAAAAAAATTTGTATGACCATCCAAAAATTTAATCCATGTGTAGGGCAATTACGAATCATTAATTTCATCCTCTCCCAAGATTGTGCAACATGTTCATGATCAAGTTGCTTAAAATTCATAATATGGTTTCTAAGAGAGATGACCTTAGCGGGAGGAAAATACTTGGAGATAAAAGCATCTTTGCACTTATTCCATGAATCAATACTATTTTTAGGCAAAGACGAAAACCAGGTTTTAGCACGATCTCTAAGTGAAAACGGAAATGACTTCAATTTAACAATATCATTATCCATGTATTTCTTCTTTTGCATATCACACCAATCAACAAAGTTGTTTAGATGAGTAGCGGCATCTTCACTAGGAAGGCCGGAGAATTGATCTTTCATGACAAGATTCAACAAAGCAGCATTGATTTCACAAGATTCAACATCATTAAGAGGAGCAATCGGAGTGCTAAGGAAATCATTATTATTGGCATTGGAAAAATCACACAATTTAGTATTATCTTGAGCCATCGTGACGAGCAATCAAACACACAAGCACACAGGAGGCAAGCGAAAAAGAGGCGAACGGAAAAGAGAGGGCGAACAAAACGGCAAGGGTGAAGTGGGGGAGATGAAACGAGAGGCAAATGGAAAATAATGTAATGCGAGGGAGATGAGTTTGTGATGGGTACTTGGTATGTCTTGACTTGAGTGAAGGCCTCCCCAGCAACGGCGCCAGAAATCCTTCTTGCTACCTCTTGAGCACTGCGTTGGTTTTCCCTTGAAGAGGAAAGGGTGATGCAGCAAAGTAGCGTAAGTATTTCCCTCAGCTTTTGAGAACCAAGGTATCAATCCAGTAGGAGGCTTCACGCAAGTCCCTCGTACCTACACAAACAAATAAGAAACTTGCAACCAATGCGATAAAGGGGTTGTCAATCCCTTCATGGCCACTTGCGAAAGTGAGATCCGATAGAGATAATAAGATAAGATAAATATTTTTGGTATTTTTATGATATAGATTGAAAAGTAAAGATTGCAAAATAAAGTAGATTGGAAACTTATATGATGGAAGATAGACCCGGGGGCCATAGGTTTCACTAGTGCCTTCTCTTAAGATAGCATAAGTATTACGGTGGGTGAACAAATTACTGTCGAGCAATTGATAGAAAAGTGCATAGTTATGAGAATATCTAGGCATGATCATGTATATAGGCATCACGTCCGTGATAAGTAGACCGACTCTTGCCTGCATCTACTACTATTACTCCACACATCGACCGCTATCCAGCATGCATCTAGAGTAGTAAGTTCATAAGAATAGAGTAACGCATTAAGCAAGATGACATGATGTAGAGGGATAAACTCAAACAATATGATATAAACCCCATCTTTTTATCCTCGATGGCAACAATACAATACGTGCCTTGTTGCCCCTGCTGTCACTGGGAAAGGACACCGCAAGATTGAACCCAAAGCTAAGCACTTCTCCCATTGCAAGAAAGATCAATCTAGTAGGCCAAACCAAACTGATAATTTGAAGAGACTTACAAAGATAACCAATCATACATAAAAGAATTCATAGGAGATTCAAATATTTCTCATAGATAAACTTGATCATAAACCCACAATTCATCGGATCTCGACAAACACACCGCAAAAAGAGTTACATCGAATAGATATCCAAGAAGATCGAGGAGAACTTTGTATTGAGATTCAAAGAGAGAGAAGAAGCCATCTAGCTAATAACTATGGACCCGAAGGTCTGTGGTAAACTACTCACAACTCATTGGAGAGGCTATGGTGTTGATGTAGAAGCCCTCCAAGATCGATTCCCCCTCCGACAGAGCACTGGAAAAGGCTCCAAGATGGGATCTCACGGGTATAGAAGGTTGCGGCGGTGGAAATAGTGTTTCGTGGTGCTCCTGGGTGTTTTCAGGGTATGCAAGTATATATAGGCGAAGGAAGTTGGTCAGGGGAGCCACTAGGGTCCCACGAGGGTGGGGGAATGCCCACCCCCCTAGGGCGCACCCTGCACCCTCGTGGCCGCCTCGGCTGCTTCTTGACGTCCACTCCAACTCTCCTGGATTGTGTTTGTTCCAAAAAGATCGCTCCCGAAGGTTTCATTCTGTTTAGACTCTTTTTGACATTCCTTTTCTTTGAAACACCGAAATAGGCAAAAACAAACAGCAATTCGGGTTGGGCCTCCGCTTAGTAGGTTAGTCCCAAAAATGATATAAAAGTGTATAGTAAAGACCATAAACATCCAAAACGGGTAATATAATAGCATGGAACAATCAAAAAATATAGATACGTTGGAGACGTATCAATGATTAATTGAACTTAATTTATCATGAACTTAGTCCTGATAGTTTTTGCATATCTATGTTGTAGATCAGTGGCCCGTGCTACCGTCCCCTTGAATTTTAATGCGTTCCTAGAGAAAGCTAAGTTGAAAGATGATGGTAGCAACTACACGGACTGGGCCCGTAACTTGAGGATTATCCTCATTGTGGCACAAAAGAATTATGTCCTTGATGCACCGCCAGCTGTGCCACCCCCCAGCAACTGCAGACATTGTGAATGCCTGACACTCGCATGTTGATGACTACTCGATAGTTCAGTGCGCCATGCTTTACGGCTAAGAATCGGGATTTCAAAGACGTTTTGAACGTCATGGACCATACGAGATATTCCAGGAGTTGAAGTTAATATTTCAAGCAAATGTCCGAGTTGAGAGATATGAAGTCTCCAACAAGCTCTATAGCTACAAGATGGAGGAGAACAGTTCTGTCAGTGAACACATACTCAAAATGTCTCGATATATAATGACTTGACTCAGCTGGGAGTTAATCTTCCAGATGATTATGTCATTGACATAGTTCTTCAATCACGGCCACCAAGCTACAAAGGCTTCGTGATGAACCATAGTATACAAGGGATGGAAAAGACTATTCCTGAGCTCTTCGCAATGCTCAAAGTTGCGGAGGTAGAAATCAAGGAGGAGCATCAAGTGTTGATGGTTAACAAGACCACTAGTTTCAAGAAAAAGGGCAAGCGAAAGAAGGGGAACTTCAAAAAGAATGGAGAGCAAGTTGTCACTCCCGGGAAGAAGCCCAAAGCTGGACCCAAGCTTGAAACTGAGGGCTTCTACTGCAAAGGGACTGGTCACTGGAAGCAAAACTGCCCTAACACTAAAAAAAGACACATCCATGACATTTTGGGACAAACGAATTTTTTTCCTGTCATGCTTATGACACTTCTATGACGATAATTGTGACAAAACCCGATATCATCATAGATGTGGTGGGCTCCTACTTCTATGAAAAAAAATCATGACAGAAAATGGGCTTTTCATCTTGGGCGGGCCGGAGACGCAGCTGCATGACATTCTTTGGGTCGTCCATGACAGGAAAAACCATGGTAGAAGCGAGGGCGAGGAAAATATCGGGGAGTTTCCGGTTACGGTGGGTGGTCGGGGGCCGAGCGATGCACGTTTCTCTCGTACACGTACGCGTGTGGGTGCGAGGCGTTGGGCTCTAACTGAACCCGAGTGATGCGTTCGCCTACTGAACCCGAGTGATTGCACGGCAGGCTACGCGTTACTGAACCCGAGCGATCGATCAATCCTTGGCTGTTAACTCAACCCGATCGAGCGATTCCTTCGCTACTGCTGCTAACTGAAGTCGATCGAACCTGCTGCCTCTTGATGAAAAGTGAGCATTGTGGGTGGGGGGGGGTGAACAGTTCCCTATGGGGGTTGGATGAACAGGACCCCGTGGTAGTAGAGGTCATTGCCGCTGGATGAACAGGACCACGATCGATCGAGCCGGTTGGGGGTGGATGAACAGGGCCCTAAAGCGAGAGATGGTTGTGCATGAGGAGGGCGAGATCATGCCGACGGAATAGGACCCGACGATGGAGCCCTCTATGGTATCTATGGACCTCACCTTGCTCCAGTGTGTAACACCCCAAAAAAATTTAACCAAGTTTTTGATATTAAAATCTTGCCAGGAGTTATTAAATTTTTGCACTCTGGAACTTTCTGTGGATTTCAGAAAGAAAACTCTTCTTTTTATGTTAATGAGTTTCATTTTTTTCCCTAGTGGAGCTTTCCAAAATTTTTGGACTTCTATGCCATCTCATTAAAACAATTTCTAAATCAGTAGATTTGTTTATTAAATTATTTTCACCCTGAGCTTTAATCATTAAAATGACTTGTTTGAGTTTTGGAGCTCTTTTTCTACTTCAACCAGTTGATAAACTTAGCTAAAAATTCAACCAAAATTTGGAGACATCATGTGAGGTCTCTAAATCATTTTTGTGCAATTATATATCTATTTCATTGCATATTAGGAGTTTTGTGCCTGTTTTTCTTCTCTGGTCCAGGGGACAGTTTTGCACTGCAACCCATTTAAATAAATCCCTAGAGCCTCCACCAAAATTATGGGATGTCAGTAGCAGCATATGATTCGACTTTATGCAAAAACCCAGGGTTGTTGTTTGGAATTTTTGAGTGTATCAGCATCATTTTCATTCTGGACTAGACCTGTGCTTTCTACTGCAACCCCATTCTTTCTTGCTCTAGTGACTTTGTGCTTTCTCATGCTTGTAGTCAACCCTGCAAAACCCCTAAGTCCAGGAGCATGCTCTCTTTGGAACACTTTTGGCCGTTGTAATAATGCCATTTACTTCCTGTCTAGAAGTTTAGTTTTGCAAAACTTGCACTAACAAGTTTCTCCTTCTTGCAAACTAACTTCACCATCCTCTCTTGCAACCATAGAGACACTTCTCTGGAGAATTTGGCCACTCCAAGAACTACCTAGGTGCCTTTGGCATTTTGTCAAACACTCTGAGTGCACAGCCAGATTTGGCATGAATTCAAGTTTACATGGTGAACTTGAGCCCCTGACAAATCCACCATGTCCCTCAGTCCCCTTGCTAAGCCTAGACTAGTCCTGTTAATTGCCAGCCTCCACCGCAACCCCTAGGATGCCTTGGCATTTCATCGAGCAAGTCCCGGGCATGCTTTGGGCGCACCCAGAGCGTGCGTTTGGCACCCGTGCGCCCGAGACGCCGCGTCGCACCCCGCACCCAAATCCGGCACGTGACCGGCCCCAGCCAGCACGCCGTGTCCCCTTGCATCTCCACACCTCCCCGACCAACCTGGCACCCCACAGCGCCGCCGTCAGGACGACCGTGGCAGCTAGCTGACGGCCGCTTGCAGGCCCGGCCGTGGCAGCGCCGCCCAAGCCGCCAACGCTTGCCACCTGCCTCCTAGAACAGTGCGTACTCACCCGAAATCGTGTCCACTAGCGCTCGTCGCTGCCACGTCGCCCTAGCTACAGCAGGGCGGTTCGCCTGCAAGCTTATCCCCGGCCGCCGCAAACCGACCTCCATTGCCTATATAAGAGGCCCCCGAGATCAAACTCGCACGCAGGCAGCCTCACACCGTCCCTCCCGTGCCCCCCTAGCCGCCAATCGTAGGGAAAGGGGTCGTCTCCTTCCTCTCCGGCGACTCCAGCCGCCGCCACTGACCCGCCCAGTCTAGAGCCACCAAGGCCTCCCCCTCTCCATTCTCTCCACCAGGAACATTCCCTTCCTCCCGTGAGCGTGCCCCCCTACTCGATTTTGGTCGAGAGCCACTGCTGCCTCAAAATCACTTTCTCCGACGACCACCGTCCGCCGCAGAGCTCACCGCCGGCAGCCCCGACCACCCCACAAAGCAAAGCGACCATCGGAAGGACCGCCCCAGCCTTGCGGTTCCATCCCGACCATCTGGAGCCCACGAGGAGCCGCCGTTCGTCGGCAACGATCGCCGGAATCCCCGCCTCTGCCCGGCCCAAGGAAAGAAGAGGGGAGGGAGACCAGTCAAACCTGACCAGTGGGCCAGGCGGGCCCACTGTCAGTGGCTCAGGCGCAGCCACGCTGGATAAGTGGAAGCGTATTTCCAGATTACGCCTTCGACGTGTACGTGTCTATTACGAAACGTTTTCTTTCTGTTTTTTTATTATTTTAAATATCAGTTTTTTGACCAAACTTTGACCGGCTGTATCTTTTTAAATACAACTCCAAATGAATTAATTCTTTTTCCTACCTCTTTCAAATATTGTCTAGTTTATTTTAAAATTTATTTGAAAAAATTTCAAGACAACTTTTTGTGCTGTTTTGTTTTTGTGTGTTAATTCATATATTTTTTTTAAATAGGATTTTTGAAGATTTCAAGATGTTTTGGATGCACCCTTCTTTCCCATGACCTGAAGGCAAGCATTATGAACCCTGGTGAAATTTATGTGTGTTGTTTGAATCGGTGACAGCACCACCGCGACACGTGCATACGTCATTTTATGTGAGGAAGTGATCCTACTTATGAGTGCATTTTCAATGAGTTTATGCTAATGAAGTTGACATGATTTGTGATGGAAATCACCATCATACGTCTTTCATGCATACCGGAAGGGAAGCCGGGAAGGCATCTGTCTTGGGTAGACACGGTCTTATCCCTAGTCCTCCGTCGAGAGGGTCGTGTCCGGTATGGCATGAGGGGTATGTCGCATGATGTTTCTATCTGTTATTTGAAATATGTGCATTGTTATGCTAATCATGCAGGATATAATACAACCTCCTGAGTCGACCGTAGATCGAGTCTTGTACCAGTAACCCCCATACTTGCTTCGTACTACCACTCGTCTCTACGATTAGTAGGGTACGGTTCAGTAAGTTGTCAACCACTTTCCTAGCACACACCGTACAGAGAGGCCGTGGTGGAAGATACTGGAGGCATCCGGTAGTCATGCCACCTGGTCCGGGAGCATGGGTGTTTCGGTTGTAGCCGAAGGGGGTAGCTTCCCCTGTTTTGCGCGCGGTATAAATTTGTGATCCCATGTTACGTCAAGGTTGTAGCCTCCCCACTTAGAGTTTTCTTGTCAGGTGTCATGGGTGATTCCAGACACGTGTGAGTTAAGCTGGCGTGTGCAAGTTAGGTGTGTTTTCAACAAAAAGACCATAGACGGAATTAGTCCCAATGGACTAAAGGAATCCGTTACTCATGGGTAAAGAGTACACCCTCTGCAGAGATTAAACCTATTCGAATAGCCGTGTCCTTGGTTAAGGACTACAGTCTAGAATGGGTCAAGTGTCGGTCTTAGTGTCGGTCTTCGGAGGTGAAACTATTAAATCAGAACTGATATTGCAACTTGTGACATGTGATAATAATGAGTATTATTTTGTTGTGGACTAACCCGTGATATTCTTGGTATTATCGAATATCTCTGGGATGGTTCTACCTCCGGGATATTCACTATGATTATTTCTTTTAAAGCCCTTTATGTGGTGTCGCTCAGAAGCCCGACTGTGGCATTTCTTTTAAAGCCCTTTATGTGGTGTCGCTCAGACGCTCGACTGTGTCATTTCTTTTAAAGCCCTTTATGTGTTGTCGCTCAGACGCCCGACTGTGGCATTTCTTTTAAAGCCCTTTATGTGGTGTCGCTCAGACGCCCGACTGTGGCATTTCTTTTAAATCCCTTTATGTGGTGTCGCTCAGACGCCCGACTGTGGCATTTATTTTAAAGCCCTTTATGTGGTGTCGCTCAGACGCCCGACTGTGGCATTTCTTTTAAAGCCCTTTATGTGGTGTCGCTCAGACGCCCGACTGTGGCATTTCTTTTAAAGCCCTTTATGTGGTGTCGCTCAGACGCCTGACTGTGGCATTTCTTTTAAAGCCCTTTATGTGGTGTCACTCAGACGCCCGACCGTGGCATTTTTATTATTTATTTCATACTTTTAATATTTTATGTTATTGCATATTTATATTTTAACATGCTCGTACGCATCGGAGTTTTATTTATCATTGGTGATGGACGTTATGTTCATATAATATTTTCAGCACATCATTGACATATTATGCCGGTGTTCATGATGTTTGCGAGTACATTCAAAGTACTCACTGGCTTGTCCCTGGCTATTGTCTTGGCCAGATTTCTTGCACGGAGAGGAGCGACGTGATGACAGCCCTGGAACCTAAGTAACGGTGATAGCAGCCTCGTGAAGATAGGAGCTAGCCTGGTCAGCTGTTCCCGTGGGAAATGGAGTCCCATAGACACTGATGATTCACAAACCGCTTCCGCCAGCAACCATTAGAAACCAATTGTTGTACTCACAGACCAAAATGGTCTTGTACTACATATTTTGTATTTGCTTGGAATTTCTGTATCAAGTTGGTGCCTCATCAGCTAACAGTTATCCTGGGGCTGATGAGTACTAGGGCCATTGTCTGGAAATTAATACCCGGAGAATCGGTCGCCACACAGTGCCCCTTGTGCCTCCGCCCCTTGAAGCCTCTAGTGTATGAGGTTCGAATACACCTTGTCCATTCGGCTGATCGAGCAAGGTGTAGGTTTCTTGGTTGATGTGATGTTCGATTGATTTGTGGAGTGCAAGGAAGGGCACCTGGCTTGCGTGGATTGCCGCGGTGAGCGCCCCGGGAACCAGCGGCAGTGCCAGAAATGCGAGCGTGGCGGCAGCATCAACGCGCGGAACACGGAGATGGAGGTCGTCCTCTCCTCAGTGAGGGGGGAGTGCCTGCACAAAGGTTGTGGGCTCTACGTCACTTACCACAAGCTCACCGATCACCAGAGCATGTGTCCGCTCGCGCCCCTCAAATGCCCTGTGCTTGTGTGCGGCTACAATGGTCTGCCGTAGGTGCTCCGTGCATCCCATGCCCATGCACAGGATCCAGTATGACGAGGTGCTCCAGCTGCAAGTGCCAGTGTCGGAGCCATGACTCTTGCTGTTCGCGGAAGAGGACGGCCGCATGTTTTTCTTGGTTGGCGGCATGCTGGACATGGGCGTGCCTATCGCCATGTCGGTCATCTGCATCCGAGCAGGGGCGTCCCCACTGCCACACTACATGGCCAAGTTGTGGGCAAACGGCCCGCCGGGGGAGCCCAAAGTCAGGACCGACGCTGTCAAGGTGGAAATCAAGGTGACAAGCAGCAAGGATACTGATGATGTCGACTTACAGGAGTTGACCTTCTTCACAGTTCCGCTTAAGCTGCTGGCCGGGGCTAGGTTGTTGAGGATGGTGTCCCTCCACATTCATATTGACATGCTCAACCCCTTAATGATTCTACAGTGCCTTCTGCTTATCTTAGTAATATGCTAACATAGGGGTTAACTTGGTCTACTTTAGCTTAAGAGAAGATGGGTTTTGGTGGCGACGCAGCAATTACTTCGATATTAGATCAACAGTTAAAGTAATTTCCAAAAGTCGAACGGATATTTTGTGTCTGTTGGATATAAAGATCCTTTGGGTAAGAAGTGTAAGCAGCTTATATGCTTGTTTGTTCAGGAAGTGTTGCATCCTTGTGCGAGTTGACGCCACACATCAAAGTAGTACTACTAATAGTAGTACTCACCCGACTACGCACCAGCCAGACGAAGCTTCTTGTCATGTTGGTGACATGTGCGGCCCGCACATTAACCAAAACCTCGCGCCTCCAGCTTAGCCTCCGTGTTTTAAACTTCTCAATCTCAAGGCCAAGGAGCAACGGGAACCTATGATAGAGCCAATCGGATGGTTGAGAACACTACAATTCTTAGCTACAGATGCGTGTGTGAGAGAGGACGAGTGCGTGTGTGCACCTCTTCTCTTTGTGTATAATCTACTAAACTCATAGTAGAAGTGTATGTGGGTGGAATCGACCTAGGGAGCTAGAGATGGTGCGTACGAGAAGTCCCGAGAGACTAGGTGTCTACGTGGGAAAGAGGGAGAGGGGTGATATATGTCGATGTAATGCGTGTGAAAAAAAGAATAGTCTATAGCTCGCCACGAGGTTATTCCTGTCGAACGCCCCAATAACCGTAAGATACGTATCCGATGGTGCTAGTTATTGCACGTACACATCAGTAGAAAAAGAAGTACCATGTCATATTACAAAACAGCTACACCATGCCGAGAACAAGTGCCCACTTTACGCCATCCGAGAATAGTGCCACACTTCGAAACTAGAACTTTCAATAAATTTTCAACTTGCATCTCATCACATTCCAAATTACTACTTCTATTCACACCGATCACACTGATATATTATTTAATTGCAAACATATTCACACCGATCACAACCTAAACCATTTCCCACTTAGGAGCGTATTAGTACTCGGTTATAAATACTGTACTATGCCAAGATGACTGCACATTCCTTCCTCAACTCCTCATCCACAAAATCAAACAAGTCATTCAACATCGTTCTCTTGCGTCTGCCATGGCCAACGTGAGTTCTAGGTCGAGAGATTACCACCAGGGAGAGGTGAGCATGGAAGCAGAAGCACGAGAGATGGCCCGCCTAGCCGCGAAAGCAGCCGACATGTCCCACCGCGCGGCAGTAGTAGCACAGAGGTCCCGCCGTGCCGCCGAAGCAGCACGGAGGTCCCGTCGCGCTGTCGATGCAGCAGAGATGTCCTGCCGCACTGTGAATGCAGCAGTCATGTCCTCCCGCGCCATGGCTGTCACATCCCTAGCTTCTGGCATTGCACTAGGCTAACTTCATGTGTGCATCATGTTTAAACTTTGAAAGAAAAATTGAAATGGGGATTGCCTAAACCCTAGCATCAAAGGAATTCACTAGGTTCAACCAAAATATTCTCAGTGAATCCAAATGGCTTTCAAAAATGTTCATCTTTTCTGAAAAATGCTAGAAGCAATAACCAGAGGTGATGCACATTTTTCCATGACATATTTGGGCTCTGGATTAAATCACACTCTATTTGCATTTGGGCATTTAAATGCTATTAAATATTTTAAATGCTCAAATAATCATAAACTAAAATGTCTAAGTATTTTTAATAAAGCCCTAAAGACTACAGATTAATAGAAAAACAAAAACAATTAAGAAGAGAGAGAGAGAAGGACTTACCTGGCGCCACTAACCGGCCCAGCTCCTGTGCTGGCCCACCTGCGGCCCAGCCCACCACGAGCCTCCTTTGTCGTCTTCCTCCCCCCACGCCCCAAAGAAGCTGCGTGCTGGACGCACGCGCGTCGACGCCGGCCACCTCCTGCTTCGTGCTGGAGGCCGCTCCTTCGTCCTAATCCGCGTCTGGAGACGCCCGAGGCCCCCCTCTCACTTTCGCCTCACTCTCTCGCTTTCCCTCGCCCTCATCCTCTCCCCTGGACCCCTCTCTCACACCACCGAACGGAGCCGCCACCTCCATCGCCGTTGCCGCTGCGGCCACCGCCGTTCCCTTGCACCGTGGCCGTGATCCCGAGCTCCACCCGGACCCCAAGCCCCTCTACGCCTACCCACTGAAACCCGGATGCCCCCAAGACAACGACGCGGCGTTTCTTCCCCGTCCATGGCCGCCGGATGCCGTCGCCGATTCGTCCAATCCTGCCCGTCCTCGAGCCCTCTGAGCATCCCCTTCCACTCTAGGTGATCTCCTCGTCGTTTCTCCCCAAGCTCTATCATCCCGCTCGTCCCCTAGCTCTAGCGCCACCCTGGCCGAAAGCTTGCTCGTTGCCGGCCATGTCGCCACTGCCGGTGCAGCCACTGAAGCTTGCGCCTGAGCATTGCCCCGTGCTCAGCATGCTTCCAGGAGCCGGGCGCGTCCACCCGTTCGTCCTGTTGTGCCCCCTAGCACCAAACTGAACTTGTCCAAACTCCGGCGGCCGTCGTTCTGGTCACCGCCGTTGATCCTAGCCACCGCAGCTCCGGCCACCACCACTGGTCGACGCAGCTCGCTCCCAGGAACACGTAGGAGCAAACCCCGCCTCAAACCGTGGGCTGTAGCGAAATCCCGACGATCTCCGCCGCGCGAAATGGTCATCGCCGGCGAAACTCCGGCGACGATGACGTGGACGTCATTAGACGCTAACCCCGCCACCTAAGCAACCCTAATAGCCACTGACAGTGGGCCCTACAGCACGGCCAAACCCAGTCAGCATCGGGTTTGATCGGGTCCAACCCCTATGTCACTGACGTGTGAACCCCACACGTTAGGCTTGACCCGGAACAACCCCGGTTGATATGCTGACGTCATGTTGTTGTCATGCTGACGCAATAAAGCTTTTCTGGCGTTTTTATTAATTAACGAAATTCCAGAAAATACACTAAACTGTTCAGAAAAATCCAATCTATCCATCTATACCATTTTCATGCATGTTAGAACAACTTATAGCTGCTGTTTAGGACAAATCATATGAATGACATTTAAACCTTCACATATGGAGTTTGAATTTGAACCTAGGGTTCAAACCAACCCCATTTAACCTGTTGCTAGTTGCATTAGCTCAAATCATAGCATATAGACATGTCATGACCATGCATCATATTGTGCATTGCATTGATTGTATTCTTCCTTGTTTGCCGGTATTTGTCCCCTCTCAGTAGACGATGTTCTGGCGATGAGTTCGATGACACCGATGAAGAACTATATTATCTTCAGAAGTGCGAGGCAAGCAAAACCCCCTTGTTCATTCCGATACAATCCCACTCTCTCGCTCCTCCTCTCTTTTACTGCATTAGGACAATAACGCTCAACTGTTACATGCTGTGGTAGTTGAACCCC
The DNA here is from genome assembly GCF_018294505.1 of Triticum aestivum. Taxonomy (NCBI): domain Eukaryota; kingdom Viridiplantae; phylum Streptophyta; class Magnoliopsida; order Poales; family Poaceae; genus Triticum; species Triticum aestivum. The sequence goes on from NC_057813.1 coordinate 502,735,275, forward strand.
TTTCCTATGCATGACATGTCATTGCCACAGTAAATAGATGAAACCCACTAGTATGAGTAGGAGTTGTTTGAGCCCTGGTGTGCCTACTCATTCATGCTTGTTTGTCATGCCTGCTATTGCTTAGAGTTGTGTCAGGTCTGATTCATCGGGGATGAATTGAAAAGTTGTGAACATGTCCTACTGTTGAGAGCTAAGTGTGTGAACACGATTTGGTAAAGGTAGCGGTGAGAGGCCATGTAGGATTAAATGGTGGGTTGTCTCATTGAAACCGTCCTCACGAACTGAGTTTTGTGTTTGTGATCCATGAACAACTACTACCACACATTGGAATGCTTAAGTGCCCCTCTCGACTTATTAATCAACTCGATCTCTATCCAGGAGTTGCAACTAGTTTCTGGTGTTTGTAGGTAGTGCTAGTAGTCTACCAAGTGGCACCCGGTATAGGTGGGCTTGGGACAGACTAGGCACAGTGGCACGGTGTACCAAGTGGCACCCGGATGGTGGGCTTGGGAACCCTGCTCACATCGTTTGGGGCCATGAGCGACCCCGGCCGGATCTCCTTGCGGATGGAACCCGAATAGGCGATAAACCTGGACGAGAGACTTGTGTGGTTAGTCAGGTTATGGCCGACACCCTCGCTGGGCTTCCGCTTGAAGGTTGCCGAGTACATGTCGTGTAAACGGCGATAAGTGGTGAGAGCGTGTGTGAATAATTACACCCCTGCAGGGTTAATATGATCTATTCAAATAGCCGTGTCCGCGGTAAAGGACTTCTGGGTTGCCTGTACAGTTCATAGACAAGTGAAAGTGGAGACTCTAAAATACGCAAGATAAGCGTGAGTGCTGTGGATGGCGTTCTCGTAGGGAGACGGGAGCGGATCCATAGTGGTGTATTGATATGGTGAATATGTGGACTCGTGTGCGCCACCTCAAAAGAGTTACTTGCAGTCGTAGTTCATGATAGCCACCGAGTAAAAGCTGGCTTGCTGCAGTTAAACCCCACCACCCCTTTGTTGATAATGGTGCATATGTAGTTAGTTCTGATGTAAGTCTTGCTGGGTACATTTGTACTCACGTTGCTTAATTTATATTTTTTGCAGAGAACCTTCAGTCTCACCAGTAGTTCCACGTGTACTTCGACGTTTAGCTTGTTACCTCAGCTACGATCTTGTGCCCTCGGCAGGATCTTGTAGATAGTCAGGCTTCTCAGCCTTTTTCATTTCTAGATGTCTGTACTCAGACATGTTAAACTCCCGCTTGTGCTTTGACTTGTATGCTATGAATGTTGGGTCATGAGACTCATGTTTGTAATATCTCGCTCCTCGGGGCCTATTGAATAAATACTTTGAGTCATAGAGTTATGTTGTGATGCCATGTTCTATTTACACATATCGAGCATATTGTGTGTATGATTTGAAATGCTTGATATGTGTGGGATCTGACTATCTAGTTGTTTATCGTTGGTAGCCTCTCTTACCGGGAAATGTCTCCTAGTGCTTCCACTGAGCCTTGGTAGCTTGCTACTGCTCCGGAACACTTAGGCTGGCCGGCATGTGTCCTTCATCGTTCCTGTGTCTGTCCCTTCGGGGAAATGTCACGCGGTGTTTACCGAGTCCTGTTAGCCCGCTACAGCCCGGTTTACCGGAGTCCTGCTAGCCCAGTTGCTACAGCCCGGACTCACTCGCTGTTGACCGACACGTTTCTTGCTGGGTCATGTATGCCTGTCCCTGTAAGTTAGTGCCACTATGGGTTCACGACTAGCCATGTCTGCCTGGGCTCCTTGTCATATGGATGCTAGGGACACTATCATATATGTGTGCCAAAAGGCGCAAATGGTCCCTGGCCTGGTAAGGCGACACCCGTGGGAATATCGTGCGTGAGGCCGCAAAGTGATATGAGGTGTTACATGCTAGATCGGTGTGCCATTGAGTCGGGGTCCTGACAGCTTTGGTATCAGAGCCTGACTGCCTGTAGGATTACCAAGCCAAACTGGTCGAAGTTGAGTCTAGAAATTCTTTAGTTATATAAGGGAATTGATTGTCGGATGGAATGTAAGGCTCTTTTTACTCCTTATACCTTATGCCTTCTGATCCGAGTCATCTGATCTTTCCTATGGGGTTAAGGAACTAGGCTATCTCTTCTTTCCATCATGATCACGTGTTACTAATCCATAGACCTATAGGATTGATGCTTCTAAGCTTGAGTTCAGTTCCTACTATCTTCTGTATGTTCATAGTTGATCTCAGAACCTTGATATTATGATGATCGAGTGGTTATGCCACCATTTTTGTAGCATGTCTCAAATCTTTTCGAGCATTTACAGCCGTTATGCTATCCGAGTCATCCTAGGTTTCTAAATAGTCTGATGCATTTGCAAATCCCATCTTTCCATTCCCGATGTTCCTTTGGCCAGATTAACCACACTAATCGGTGGGTTGAGGTACTTTATTGCCTCGACATATACGTTGGAGGTATCATTATGACCCTAGGTGTCTTAGAGGATCACCTAGTAATCTAGCCATGTTTTGTGTTCCCAGTGCAATGATTCTGGCCATCATTCTCGAAAGCATCCCGTGATGCCACTTAGTGGTAGGCATTGTACTTCTGGGTTCTTGAACCCGAGAATCACTCTACTTACTTCATGTTGATAGTGTTTGCTAGTGCCTTTAGGATATTAGTAACCTTTGCGATAGTCCTCGAGGTCCGTGGTATTTCCTTCTTCCAATACCATGAACCAATATGGCAAAAGCTCTTTGAACCAAAAGATCACAATAAGAGTGCTCTTAATGGGTTCTCCATTCAAGAATTGTGACTCTGCCAGTTCTACCTTTCTGCATGGGTTATCCGGAGGAAATATGTTGAACTTGGTTGAACATACTAATCTATGTGTCCACAACTCAGAAAGTTATGCTTCTTGAGTTGTCCCTCTTTAGCTGTATTTTGACCCCCGTCTATCAATTGATAGTCAGGAGTAGTCGTGCACCCACGTTATCGATGCTATTACTCTTATGGTCTGTCAAGCCATTCTATTCCGGAATGACTAGGAGAAACAAACTCCAGTACCTCATCCATATCTAGGATTGGGTCAAAGCAATTGTATTCCACAGATCAAAATGCCAATCCAGCTTCTGCTCTGCTCCACCTTGGAGTGTTACCATCTTTATGTCAAGAGTGTCATGAGAATTGCACCACCTCTTATGAATTCTTGACACAGTAATACTTCTTGCCATCATTGTTAATTCCTCGGTTCCCGTGTTATTGTAACTGTAATGCCGACAAGTGAATCGTGATGTGTGAAATCAATACTGCTAGCAACCCTGTTGCTTGGTAGTTAATGGACAATAATCTCATTCTTAGTGTGTTGGTATTGATTTATCATTCTAAGATTGATCGTGCTACCTAGTCCTTATTTCCTGGTGCACTCTTCGATCAATGAGTTAGCATTGTGTCAAACCCTCGCTCTTTTGATCATATCGTCTTGCCCTGGAAATCAAGATTGTTCTCGAGCTTAGCAACATATTGGTGGTTCATGATTTTCCGATTATCTTCTCGGAAGTATCACCAGGTCGTCACCTGACCGTTATGTTGAGTTCATGATCAAGTTGGTTGCTTGTAACCACCGCTTCTCCAAGAATCTGTGTGGCATACCCCTGAGCTGGTTGGTTAAGCTAAACAACAACTTGGAGAGTCGGAAGATGAAAGCTTGTCCGACTCAGTTCATTCCAAAGGGATATCTTTGTGTGTGTGTGTGTGTGTGTGTGTGTGTTGAAGTAATATGATATCTTCATTGATTGATCCTCGTGGTCAATTGTTGGATCTATTGTCTTACCCCAAACCTTTGATTTGAGTATGGGCTATCGTCAAATCAAATGAGAGCCAACGATATTCGTAATGTTGTCTTACTCGTGGTTGATCCCTTGAGCATACACCATTATATCTTTGGGTCTGACCAATGCTATCACTTGTTCACATAATTATGGAACTCCATCTTCATGGAAACCTGGATTAATTGTTGTTGAGCCCATCAGCAACATTTTTATCTTCTCCATTATTTTTTTGAGCATTAAGCTAGTGTTGGAAACTTTTGAAAGCATTTCTTCATGCTAGCTCATGAAGCATATGTTCGGATGTAAGAAGTGACTTCCTCCAGTTCATGTGCATTTGATGCAAGTTGCCGTCGTGAATTCGAGAAAGTCAATGTTGCTTCCTTTGGAATCATCCCACATCGTTCATGCATATGTGCGAAGCATTCTGTGGTTTGGAGACTTGCAACCTCCATTCTATATGTATCCTTAGCACACCAAGCCACTGACTAATTTGTTCAAGGAGAAGGAGTTCCTTCATAAGAGCTAATCCGGACTTATGTAAGGACCTCGATATCCTCGATGATGGTTCCCCAACCTGAACTCGGTAGTGTTTCATTATAAGACTACTACGTGGGCATGATTGTGTGGGACATCGTGTTCACATGTTTGTAGGAGAACCAGCTCATGTTTTGGAGCTTACTACCGTATTTCATTCCCCGAGAATTTCGCAACGTCGTCTCGTCGATTTGTGTTGCAAACTTCCATTTTTCTTTCTAGACTCTATGAGTCTGGAATATCCCGACACCAACCAGATCTGAATCTCAAGCAGATATGATGGTTGGAGCATTTTCCAAGAACTGTAATATTGGTCTCTCGATAACCGGTAAAGTGGATGTCGTGGCCAACACACCCAGCCAGAAGACCTATTATTGTAGTATCTCTATTGAAGAAAGTTGGCCACCTCCCCATAAGGATTTCGTAGGATTTACTCCAGTAAGTTACTCCTTATGGATTCTTGTGCTCCCGAAGTCCGACCTTTTACTTGATGTTCTAGATACCAAACCATATCTATGAATGGGTTACGCTAGCACATCAGGGAGAACATTAGAAGTGGAGTGATAAATGTCTCTCGGTCGATCATCTGGATTTTGATCCCTTGGCCCTGCTAAGGTGAAATCTGAGAAGGTTATCTTCCTTTGCATCTGCATCGTCCATCGCTGTTCATCATGGTAGTATGATGTGTCGCCAGGATCCTCGGCATGGATGTTGGTAAGACCCTGATGAATATGGAAATGCTCAAGTTCTTGAGAGCACGCACAAGCGCTAGGTGTTATCATCGGCACTAACTGGGATTGCTCTTAGTTTCCTCGGTTATGCTATAACTTTTCAAATAGTGGACTCACTTTCTACTGTTGAGCTTCTCCCGAGTTACTAAAATCACCCTTTGTGTTGTTTTCAACAAGGTAATCCACATCATCCATTCTAGTCCGAGTATGCCATTCTACCGAACTCCTCCAAACGATCGCTCGAGATTTGCCTTAGGCTGGTATAGAGAATTTTATTGATCTCTGAATCAAAAGTAATTCTTTTTGCCACTCAAGGGATAATTCTACGAGTCACCCTCCTCTAAGGTATCTCGTTATGGTATCATGGCAACTCAAATCCTCGCTACGTTGACAACCATTCACCACCTCCTTAGGTGTGATATTGTTGTCTATCTAGTGAACCTTCGTCATCTGTTTCACTCCATCCCTCTAGATGTATGCTTCGTGTCTCATCTCGAGAGATGTTGCTATGTCTTGTTCTGTGAGTTGATCGTTGGTTGCTCGATCTTCGAGAAGATCGATTCTTCGAGAGTTTCCTTTATTCCCGTTATTGTGTTGAATGGAGTTCTCAGAGCAAGACGTCGAGACAAAGATGGTGATTGAATCAACGTTCTTATGAGGTGCAACCTGGATCATGAAGATTATGTCAGTTTGCGTCCCCCCTTCATCTTACCCTACGCTTGAACCTCGGGACGAGATTCTTGTTTAGTGGGGGCGAGTTGTCACATCCCTAGCTTCTGGCATTGCACTAGGCTAACTTCATGTGTGCATCATGTTTAAACTTTGAAAGAAAATTGAAATGGGGATTGCCTAAACCCTAGCATCAAAGGAATTCACTAGGTTCAACTAAAATATTCTCAATGAATCCAAATGGCTTTCAAAAATGTTCATCTTTTCTGGAAAATGCTAGAAGCAATAACCAGAGGTGATGCACATTTTCCATGACATATTTGGGCTCTGGATTAAATCATACTCTATTTGCATTTGGGCATTTAAATGCTATTAAATATTTTTAATGCTCAAATAATCATAAACTAAAATGTTTACTGTAGGATATATTCCCAACAGTGATCATGAGTAGTTTCATGATTTTTGGAAGTGTCTAAGTATTTTTAATAAAGCCCTAAAGACTACAGATTAATAGAAAAAAATAATTAAGAAGAGAGAGAGAGAAGGACTTACCTGGCGCCACTAACCGGCCCAGCTCCTGTGCTGGCCCACCTGCGGCCCAGCCCACCACCAGCCTCCTTTGTCGTCTTCCTCCCCCCACGCCCCGAAGAAGCTGCGTGCTGGACGCACGCGCGTCGACGCCGGCCACCTCCTGCTTCGTGCAGGAGGCCGCTCCTTCGTCCTAATCGCGTCTGGAGACGCCCGAGGCCCCCCTCTCACTTTCCCCTCACTCTCTCGCTCTCCCTCGCCCTCATCCTCTCCCCTGGACCCCTCTCTCTCACCACCGAACGGAGCCGCCGCCACCGTCGCCGTTGCCGCTGCGGCCACCGCTGTTCCCTTGCACCGTGGCCGTGACCCCGAGCTCCGCCCGGACCCCAAGCCCCTCTACGCCGACCAACTCAAGCCCAGATGCCCCCAAGACGATGACACGGAGTTTCTTCCCCGTCAATGGCCTCTGGATGCCGTCGCTGATTCGTCCAATCTTGCCCGTCCTCGAGCCCTCTGAGCATCCCCTTCCACTCTAGGTGAGCTCCTCGTCGTTTCTCCCCAAGCTCTGTCGTCCCGCTCGTCCCCTAGCTCTAGCACCACCCTGGCCGAAAGCTTGCTCACTGTCGGCCATGTTGCCACTGCCGGTGCAGCCACTGAAGCTTGCGCCTGAGCATCGCCCCGTGCTCAGCACGCTTCCAGGAGCCGGGCGCGTCCACCCGTTCGTCTTGTTGTGCCCCCTAGCACCAAACTGAATCTGTCCGAACTCCGGCGGCCGCCGTTCTGGTTACCGCCGTTGATCCTAGCCACCGCAACTCCGGCCACCACCACTGGTCGATGCAGCTCGCTCCCAGGAACACGTAGGAGCAAACCCCGCCTCAAACCGTGGGCTGTAGTGAAATCCCGACGATCTCCGCCGCGCGAAATGGTCATCGCCAGCAAAACTCTGGCGACTGATGACGTGGATGTCATTAGACGCTAACCCCGCCACCTAAGCAACCCTAATAGCCACTGACAGTGGGCCCTACAGCACGGTCAAAACCAGTCAGCATTGGGTTTGACCGGGTCCAACCCCTATGTCACTGACGTGTGAACCCCACACGCCAGGTTTGACCCGGAACAGCCCCGGGTGATCTACTGACATCATGCTACTGTCATGCTGACACAATAATGCTTTTCCGGCGTTTTTATTAATTAAAGAAATTCCAGAAAATACACTAAACTTCTGAAATTCAAAGAAAATTATCTGTAACTCCAAATGAAATAATTTATATATGAAAAATGATCAGAAAAATCCAATCTATGCATTTGTACCATTTTCATTCCTGTTAGAACAACTTATAGCTGCTGTTTAGGACAAATCATATGAATGACATTTAAACCTTCACATATGGAGTTTGAATTTGAACCTAGGGTTCAAACCAACCCCATTTAACCTGTTGCTAGTTGCATTAGCTTAAATCACAGCATATTGACATGTCATGACCATGCATCATATTGTGCATTGCATTGATTGTATTCTTCCTTGTTTGCCCGTATTTGTCCCCTCTTAGTAGACGATGTTCCGGCGATGAGTTCAATGACACCGATGAAGAACTATATTATCTTCAGAAGTGCCAGGCAAGCAAAACCCCCTTGTTCATTCCGATACAATCCCACTCTCTCGCTCCTCCTCTCTTTTACTGCATTAGTTCAATAATGCTCAACTGTTACATGCTGCGGTAGTTGAACCCCTTTCCTCTGCATGACCTGTCATTGCCACAGTAAATAGATGAAACCCACTAGTATGAGTAGGAGTTGTTTGAGCCCTGGTGTGCCTACTCATTCATGCTTGTTTGTCATGCCTGCTATTGCTTAGAGTTGTGTCAGGTCTGATTCTTCGGGGATGAATTGGAAAGTTGTGAACATGTCCTACTGTTTAGAGGTAAGTGTGTGAACACGATTTGGTAAAGGTAGCGGTGAGAGGCCATGTAGGAGTACATGGTGGGTTGTCTCATTGAAACCGTCCTCCGGAATAGAGTTCTGTGTTTGTGATCCATGAACAGCTACTACCACGCATTGGAATTCTTAAGTGCCCCTCTCGACTTATAAATCAACTCGATCTCTGTCCAGGAGTTGCAACTAGTTTCTGGTGTTTGTAGGTAGTCCTAGTAGTCTGCCAAGTGGCACCCGATATAGGTGGGCTTGGGACAGACTAGGCACAGTGGCACGGTGTACCAAGTGGCACCCGGATGGTGGGCTTGGGAACCCTACTCACATTGTTTGGGGCCGTGAGCGACACCACGGCCGAATCTCTTTGCGGATGGAACCCGAATAGGCGATAAACCTGGACGAGGGACTTGTGTGGTTAGTCAGGTCGTGGCCGACACCCTCGCTGGGCTTCCGCTTGAAGGTTGCCGAGTACATGTCGTGTAAACGGTGATAAGTGGTGAGAGCATGTGTGAAGAAGTACACCCCTGCAGGGTTAATATGATCTATTCGAATAGTCGTGTCTGCGGTAAAGGACTTCTGGGTTGCCTGTACAGTTCATAGACAAGTGAAAGTGGATACTCTAAAATACGCAAGATAAGCGTGAGTGCTATGGATGGCGTTCTCGTAGGGAGGCGGGAGCGGATCCATAGTGGTGTATTGATATGGTGAATATGTGGACTCGTGTGCGCCACCTCAAAAGAGTTACTTGCAGTCGTAGTTCAGGATAGCCACCGAGTCAAAGCTGGCTTGCTGCAGTTAAACCCCACCACCCCTTTGTTGCTAATGGTGCATATGTAGTTAGTTCTGATGTAAGTCTTGCTGGGTACATTTGTACTCACGTTGCTTAATTTATGTTTTTTGCAGAGAGACTTCAGTCTCGCTAGTAGTTCCACATGGACTTCGACGTTTAGCTTGTTACCTCAGCTACGATCTTGTGCCCTCGGCAGGATCTTGTAGATAGTCAGGCTTCTTAGCCTTTTTCATTTCTAGATGTCTGTACTCAAACATGTTAAACTTCCGCTTGTGCTTTGACTTGTATGCTATGAATGTTGGGCCATGAGACTCATGTTTGTAATATCTCGCTCCTCGGAGCCTATTGAATAAATACTTTGAGTCGTAGAGTTATGTTGTGATGCCATGTTGTATTTACACATATCGAGCATATTGTGTGTATGATTTGAAATGCTTGATATGTGCGAGATCTGAATATCTAGTTGTTTATCCTTGGTAGCCTCTCTTATCGGGAAATGTCTCCTAGTGCTTCCACTGAGCCTTGGTAGCTTGCTACTGCTCCGGAACACTTAGGCTGGCCGGCATGTGTCCTTCATCGTTCCTGTGTCTGTCCCTTCGGGGAAATGTCACGTGGTGTTTACCGGAGTCCTGTTAGCCCGCTACAGCCCGGTTTACCAGAGTCCTGCTAGCCCAGTTGCTACAGCCCGGATTCACTCGCTGTTGACCGACACGTTCGTTGCTGGGTCATGTATGCCTGTCCCTGTAAGTTAGTGCCACTTTGGGTTCACGACTAGCCATGTCTGCACGGGCTCCTTGTCACATGGATGCTAGCGACACTATCATATACGTGTGCCAAAAGGCGCAAACGGTCCCGGGCCTGGTAAGGCGACACCCGTGGGAATACCATGCGTGAGGCCGCAAAGTGATATGAGGTGTTACATGCTATATCGGTGTGCCATTGAATCAGGGTCCTGACAATGGCGGCCTGGGAAAATGTCTCGCGGGCAGGCGAGGACTCTTATAGGCGCATGCATGTAATCGTCCATAGCCAGATGGATCAGATCTCTGGCCGGATGAAGCTGCAGGACGAGATTAATGCCTCGTTTGAACAACTTCGGGCCGAGCGTGACCTGCTGAGGGCAAAGATTGCCGGAAGGGCGAAGTAGGCGGAGGAGACCGTGCCTTGTTGAAGAGAACGGGCGTCATCGTCAAGAAACTTCTGGACGAGAATGCCATGCTCCGCATCGAGTGCAAAAGGCTGGTGGAGGAATCTGTGGCTGCTGCCGAGCAGCATATTAAGGACATGAAATTGATGAAAAAGATCATCACCGCTCGCCGCGAGAACTAGTCTCCGCGACCTGCAATTGATGAAAGTAGAGATCAACGAGCAGGTCGTTGTATGCGTCTTCCTTCTTCTTTTGCCCTTGTGTATTTCGGACGTAACCGCATGTGGCTTTTTTAATCTTCCTAGATATGTAAGGCAATTATTATCCACTGTCATCGTCCTTATATCCATCATGCTTGGTATAAGTCGCAGTTGATGCTATATAGGTCCATCGGATCTTACATCAAGATCTGTGTAAAACTTTCTTTTCAGATTTTCATTTTTCTCTCTTAAATCTCAGTCCAGTGAGACATAGTCACGCCATGACACAGGGGCTCGGGCGCCATTAATGGAGACGTTGGGAGGGAGGTGCACGCGGATAGAGGTCAAAGGGCTCTCCTCCTGATGAGCACGCGCAGGGGTCTGATTGCACGCCTCCCGTACTCAAATAGCTACCCCGCATGGCACCTCCTAGCCAATAAAAAGGGGACGCGTGGCGGCACGTGATTGGTAAGTAGAACGCCCATGGTTTCAATAATACTTGTATTTCCGATTGTAACGTGACAACACTTGTTCCAAAATAACTTTGCTGATTGTTAATGTGTGCGCCTTCGCAAATCAGACAGCAAAATTACCACAACATGTGGGTGCCATGTCATGACACTAAGCCAAGTTACATGATTTTCATGTGTGTTTTGGATCTACAGGAATTAAAAAACCAAGTTTCTCAATGTTTCCTGTCGAGCCATGACGCTTGATGTTTGAATTTCATTCCTATTTCTTGCATGGGACCTACAAATTTACCCGAGGACACACATGTGATTTTTCAGCCAACTTTGGTGCACTGGAGCATGTGCTTGTAGTTCAAATTTGAATTGTGCACATTAAATGACCAAAAACTCAATTAATGTATAAAAAGGCCAAACGAATCCGTAATAATTCCAAAATTTAACACGACAGTCATATAGTTCTGTGCTGCTGCTGTAAAGAAAATCAGGGGGGCAGCTTATATCGTTTCGCACATAAATGTGGCACGCTCCCTCTTAGAACCACGAGCCTTCTTGAGAGAAGCTCCGGTTTGCAAGAAGCTTATACCAAAATTTGTTCCAATTCGGCCAAGTTTTTTTCCACAACATGTTAGTGGCATGGCATGACACCATGCCAAGTTTCATGGTTTCTAGGCGAGTTTTGGATATATGGGAATTAAAAAATCAATTTTCTCAATGTTCTCGGCTGAGCCACGACGCCCACATGTTTGAATTTCATTCCCATTTCTTGCATGGGACCTAGAAATTCACCCGAGGACACACATGTGATTTTTCAACCAACTTTGGTGCACTCGAGCATGTGCTTGTAATTCAAAATTGAATTGTGCACATTAAATGACCAACACTTGATTAATGTATAAACAAGGCCAAACGAACCCGGACCAATCCCAAAATTTTATACGACGGTCATATAGTTCTGTGCTGCCTCTGTAAAGAAATTCAAGGGGGGGCAGCGTATATTGTTTCTCATACAAAGGTGACATGTTCCCTCTGAGAACCATGGGCCTTCTTGAGAGAAGCTCCGGTTTGAAAGAAGCTTATACCAAAACTTGTTCCAATTCGGCCAAGATTTTTTCCACAACATGTTAGTGGCATGTCATGACACCATGCCAAGTTTCATGATTTCCAGGCGAGTATTAGATTTACAGGAATTCAAAAACCAAGTTTGTCAATGTTTCCAGCCGAGCCATGATGCCCAGATGTTTGAATTTCATTCCCGTTTCTTGCATGGGACCTAGAAATTTACCCGAGGACACACATGTGATTTTTCAACCAACTTTGGTGCACTAGAGCATGTGCTTGTAGTTCAAATTTGAATTATGTACATTAAATGTCCAAAAACTCAATTAGTGTATAAAAAGGCCAAACGAAGCCAGAAAAATTCCAAAATTTAACACGACACTCATATAGTTCTATGTTGCCACTATAAAGAAAATCAAGGGGGGCATCATCTTTTGTTTGGAACACAAAGGTGGCACATGCCCTCTGAGAACCATGATCCTTCTTGAGAGAAGCTTCGGTTTGCAAGAAGCTTATACCAAAACTTGTTCCAATTCGGCCAAGTTTTTTACCACACCATGATAGTACCATGAGAAGACACCATGCCAAGTTTCATGATTTTCAGGCGTGTTTTGGATTTACAAGAATTTTATAACCAAGTTTCTCAATGTGCTCGGCCGAGCCATGATGCCCAGATGTTTGATTTTCATTCTCATTTCTTGCATGGGACCTAGAAATTCACCCGAGGACACACATGTGATTTTTCAACCAACTTTGGTGCACAGGAGCATGTGCTTGTAGTTCAAATTTGAATTGGGCACATTAAATGTCCAAAAACTCAATTAATGTATAAAAAAGGCTGAACTAACCCGGAATAATTCCAAAATTTAACACGATAGTCATATAGTTCTATGTTGTCTCTGTAAAGAAAATCAAGGGGGGCAGTGTATATCGTTTCGCACATAAAGGTGGCACATTCCCTCTCAGAACCACGAGCTTGAGAGAAGCTCTGGTTTGCAAGAAGTTTATACCAAAACTGGTCCTATTCGGCCAAAAAAAATTACCCCATCATGATAGAACCATGACATGACCCCATGCCAAGTTTCATGATTTGAAGGTGTGTTTTGGATTTACAAGAATTTTATAACCAAGTTTCTCAATGTTCTCGGCTGAGCCACGACGCCCAGATGTTTGATTTTCATTCCCATTTTTTGCATGGGACCTAGAAATTCACCCGAGGACACACATGTTATTTTTCAACCAACTTTGGTGCACTGAGGCATCTGCTTGTAGCTCAAAATTTAATTATGCACATTAAATGGCCAGAAACTCAATTAATGTATTCCCTAGGGCGCGCCCCCTGCCTCAGGGGCCCCCTGGACCTCCACCGACCTCAACTCCAACTCTATATATTCACGTTCAGGGAGAAAAAAACAGAGAGAAGGATTCATCGCATTTTACGATACGGAGCCGCCACCAAGCCCTGTTCTTCCTCGGGAGGGCTGATCTGGGGTCCGTTCGGGCCTCCGGAGAGGGGAATCTGTCGCCATCGTGATCATCAACAATCCTCCATCACCAATTCCATGATGCTCACCGTCGTGCATGAGTAATCCCATCGTAGGCTTGTTGGACGGTGATGGGTTGGATGAGATTTACCATGTAATCGAGTCAGTTTTGTTATGGGTTTGATCCCTAGTATCCATTATGTTCTAAGATTGATGTTGCTATGACTTTGCCATGCTTAATGCTTGTCACTAGGGCTCGAGTGCCATAATTTCATATCTGAACCTATTATGTTTTCATGAATATATGTGAGTTCTTGATCCTATCTTGCAAGTTATAGTCACCTAATATGTGTTATGATCTGGCAAACCCCGGAGTGACAATAGTCAGCACACTTCCCGATGATGACCGTAGTTTGAGGAGTTCATGTATTCACCAAGTGTTAATGCTTTGGTCTGGTACTCTATTAAAAGGAGGCCTTAATATCCCTTAATTTCCATTAGGACCCTGCTGCCACGGGAGGGTAGGACAAAAGATGACGTGCAAGTTCTTTTCCATAAGCACGTATGATTATATTCGGAATACATGCCTACATTACATTGATGAACTAGAGTTGGTTCTGTGTCACCCTATGTTATAACTGTTGCATGATGAATTACATCCGACATAATTATCCATCATTGATCCATTGCCTACGAGCTTTTCACATATTTATCTTTGTTAAGTCACTTCTCCGTTGCCACTATTATGATTGCTACAAAACTGCTACTGTTACTTTTGACACCGTTACCGTTACTTCCATACTACTTTGCTACTAAATACTTTGCTGCAGATATTAAGTCTTTCAGGTGTGGTTGAATTGACCACTCAGGTGCTAATACTTGATAATATTCTTTGGCTCCCCTTGTGTCGAATCAATAAAGTTATCACTCCACGATGGAAGCACGTTGCAGTGCTTCCTGCAGAGTATCAGCGGCCTCCGGATTGACAGAGGCCGCTGATGGAGATGCTGCTCCTCCCCCCTCTATCGAAGGGGGGTGTTGGTTCGAACCAGGAGCCGTATTGGTCTTCGGGACGGTGTTCGACGAGGGGCCGAACTGTTAAGGCCCCCACCCTCGGTGGTCATGGGGGTCGTCGTGCCCCGCTCTACAGTTTCCGAGGTGTTATCCTCGGGCGCCTTCTGGACGGCCTTGTCCGCTCCTCCTCGGCCAGGATATGTCCTTTGAGATGACACCTCGATGTCCTCCATGGCAGGGGGAGAAGGCGCGCGATGGTCTATCACTCTCCGCCTCTTCAGGTGGCAGAGTTCCCCTCTGAAGACGGGGGGAATTGGGATCTCGCGTGGAGGGCTAAAAAGGCAAACAAAGATATGATTCATATAACAGAGGCAGATTAAGCGAAAATTGAACAAGTAAGCTTTCAACACTTACATTCCGGCCAGGGGCTTCTCCCTTGGGGCCCTCTTCGGGTTGTGTTCGAACTCTGAGTCCAAACTAACCGAGAGGGTTATCTTCCCCCTCTTCAGCGTCGCTCCCTCCGGGTTCTTGGAGGATGTCCTCTTATTCCTCCTCGTCTTGCGTGGGGAGTCGCTCTCCACTTCCTCCTCCTCCTCCTCTTCATCTTCGTCTTCCTCGTGAGAGGAGACGGCCTCGGTCTCTCCGGACAGTGCATCCAAAGGACCTTTGCGGCGGGGCCCGTCCTTGGGCCCTTTGCCCTTCTTCTTGGTTTTCTTCTTCGGCGGCTGATAGGGCGCCGGGACCAGCATTTCCTCCAGCTGAGGAGTGACTTGGTCTTCGGGCAACGGAGCCAGACTCTTAATCCAGTCTGATTTCTTGGTCCAGCCCTGCAGAAAGATGGGCTGATAAGTTTCATATTGATCGAATACATAAACCAGATATATCTTAGGAAAATCAAACACTTACCGGAGTGGCCGGATTCTTGGAGTCGATGCCGACGTCTTCGGTCTCCATGGGCCAGCTCTTCCGTGCCTTCAAGAGTAGCTTCCACATTTCCTCGTGCGTCATGCCGAGGAAATGATGTAGAGTCCACGGCTCCTCCGGATTGAACTCCCACATGGGGGAAGTCCGGCGCTGGCAGGGGAGTATGCGGTGGAAGAGCATAATCTGCACTACATTGGTTAGACCAACGTTTTTGCTCAACATGTTGGTGATACACGTCTACAACATTTGCACCTTCGTCTGAGACCCCCAGTCGAGGCCCTTTGCAGTCCAGGAGATGAGACTCATGGGGGTCCGGATCTGAACTCCGGAATCGCTACCCACTTGGTGCGGCGCGGCTCAATGATATAAAACCACTCTTGTTGCCAGATCTTGACGGTCTCGACGAAGGCCCCCTTGGGCCATGTGGAGTTGGGAAGCTTGCTGATCATGGCCCCGCCACAGTCCGCGTGTTGCCTGTCGACCACCTTCAGCTTCACATTGAAGACTTTCAGCCACATGCCGAAGTGTGGCTGAATGCGGAGAAGAGCCTCGCACACAATGATAAACGCCGAGATGTGGAGGAAAGAGTTCGGGGCTAGATCATGGAAATCTAGTCTGTAGTAGAACGTAAGGTCGCGAACGAATGGGTGGAGTGGAAAACCTAACCCTCTAAGGAAATGGGGAAGGAAGACGACCCTTTCGCAGGGCTCCGAAGTGGGAATGATCAGGCCCTTGGGGGGAGCCTGTGCGCAATGGTGGCGGCGAGGTATCCCGCACTCCGAAGATCCTTTATCTCCTTCTCCATGACAGAGGAGGCCTCCCACTTTCCTTTGAACCCGGATCCAGCCATGGTCGGAGGAGGTGGTGGCGGTGGTGGTGGTGAGGAAGACAGAAACTTTTCGGGCGCTCAGAGCTTGGGAGATTGGAAGACAGAGGAGACTGGAAGGCGTGGGGAAGAAAGTTGAAATCCATTTCCCTCTTATAGGCGGTAAAAATGCTAACCGTCCCCCCACTCGCGCCTTGAAACTCGCCTATTCCCAATGAAAGTGTGCGCCGTAAACAGTTGGATTACCCAAATTCTATTGGTGAGAAATCTCGTATTAAGTGGACACGATCTCAGTTTTGACAGGACGGGCCAATGGGGCTTGGCCTCAAAACATGGATCACGGGGTGTGAAAATGGTTCAAAACGTTGAAGGGTCAAGTCTGACGCTTTGCCGAAAAAAGTTGTAAGTAAAAGACACTATTCTTATTTTTTTATATATCCTGCCTTCGCGGCTAAGGGTTGTGTTAATTATGCAAGGCCGGATACAATTCTCTTACGGAGGAAAGCTGATGTGTATTATTCAAGGAACCTGCCTCGCAATGCCGAACATAATATGCATGCCGAACATGTCATCATTGAAGACTGGTTCAGGGGCTACTGAGGGAGTCCTGGACTAAGGGGTCCTCGGGCATCCGGCCTATTGGATATAGGCCGGACCGATGGGCCGTCAAGATACAAGACAGAAGATCACCTCTCGTGTCTGGTAGGGACTCCCGTATATGTGGATGGCAAGTCTAGGTGTCCAGATATGCTATTTCCTTTCTGCCAAACCGACTTTGTACAATCCTAAGTGATTTTGGAGCATCCTACGGTCATCCCCAAGTAAAATTCAACTACTCCCCAAGCCCCAAGTGCACCTACGATGAGAGCTCGATCATGTGCCATTGGACATAAGGTGAACTCTCTCCTTGTTGAACTTCCCTTGGACCCACATGAGACATGGCTACTACCTCAAACAAAGACATTTTGTGTGGTTAGGTACTAAGGAACCAACAAGGAGAAGGAATGGTGCAAGACGGACACCAAGAGCATGAAGGCAATCCGCCCAGGGCAGAAAGGCTGGTACAACCGCCCAACAACCGCTCGGGCGGTACAACCGCTCGACTACTGCCCAACTACCGGTCCAGCTTCTGTGATCGAGCAGTGCAAGGCAGGTACACCACTGGTTTATCCCCGTAACAGCCATCAAATCGGTACAGCCGCTCCAAACACCGGTACAACCGCCAAGCACCCTCGGAAACGCCTCCAGGAACCCGCACCTGGGATCCCAGCGGTACAACCGCCCCCATGACCGGTACTACCGCCCTGCCTGTGCACAGTGAAAGGGGTTTCACCCCATGTATTGCCAACTTACCCCTTGGACAATAGATACTTGTCCCTTAGCTTCGTACTAGGGTTAGCATTGTGATAGCTCATATTTGAGATAGAGCTTTGCTCATCCACTTGGTTACTTCTCCTCGGAGCTCACGACCTCTTCGGAGAAGATCCCCCAAGCGGATTCAAGACCCCATCATGGGAAGACCCTTCAAGACCTCCTCACAGAGAAGACCCTTTGTATCGTCCTTTGTTGACCTTGAATCATGTATCACTCTTTGTGTTTCGAGGATCTAGCATATGTGTGACCGAATCTTGTTGCTTGAGTGATTTCTCTTGTGTTTCCCCTCGTGATTTCTCCTCGTGTTCTTCATAGGGTTCCCTCCAATCGTAAAAGAGTGGGCATCTAGGGCTCTACCCTACATCATCTTTGGTATCAAGAGCCACGTTGATCACTATTTTGGAGCCCCTACCCTCTTTTTCTAGCCTAACTTTGTTGTGTTCTTCCCTAATTTAGAAAATACCCACCGAAAATAGCCCCAATTTTTTTTGATGAAGTTTTGTTGATTTTGATCCATGGATTTGCTTGGTTTTGAGTGGATCTAGCATCTCCCCAAGTTTCCCCATATTTCATCCACGAAATCCATCCAATTTTGCTCCCGAAATCATCCATTTACGCCCCAAGTTCATCCCGTACCCAGATCTGCGAATTTTCCCGACAAAAGCGGTACAACCGACCCCCAAGGCGGTACAACCTCTCCCCCATCCCCCGATACTTCTTCCAGCCCAAAATTGGAACCCCGGAATGCTCCAGGAGCGGTACAACCGCCCCTCCCAGGTTCAGCCTAGGCTGATTGACAGTTTTGACCATAACTAATTCATCCGGACTCGGATTTTGACGTTCTTTAGCTCGTTCGATAGCTATTGACATCCCCCTACCGTATAGATAGGTTGCCATACCATTTGACCCCATCAAAGTTTCCGAACTTTGGCATTTGTGCCTCGGCATTCCACCATATCATTTGCATAACCACCTTAGCCTTCCGCAACCTAACCCATTTTGTTCCCCATAGCATTAGTGGTTGCTTGAGTAGAGATTCGAGTCTCCTAAGGTGTTTCGGCTACTTAGGAATGGTTGCTTATTCATCAACAACCACCACCATTTCCACACGGGCTTGCCCACCATACACTTCCACCACCCCCAACTTAACCCAATTTTGTTTGAGTTGTGACTTGTGTCTCTTAAGGTGTTTCGGCTACTTAGGGACGGCAACTTCAACTCTGACACGTGTATAGCCCATCACTCCACTTCCACATTGCCGACTCATATAACCCATCATCCCACTTCCGCATTGCCAAGTGCAAACCACCACCGCTTTTCCGCTACCACCATTTGACATTTGCCTTTGGAGATTTTGAGTTTGCGGTTTTTTTGTTTCCTAAGGTGTTTCGACTAATTAGGGACGGTTCGACATCGAGAACACCGCCACTCATCATCGCCACGAGGTCGTCATTGACTTTGACTACTTCACTATAATTCGTTCGTGGCGTACAAACGAGAAACCCTCGACGGTAACCTCAACGACACCATTGTACATTCTCCTTGCAATTGCATTGATAACCCCTAGCCTATTTTGCGTCACTTGCCTATCGAGACTAGCCATTTGAGTATTGCCGGCAACGTTACTTGTGCACATTACTGATCATTGATCTACACCTTCCATTACATACATACCATATCATATTGGTATCATCATATATATCATCCCTTGTGCCAAAAGTTTGTTCCCGCATGTATACAATTGCTATCTTGGTTTGTGCATTTCGCATAGTGGCCATAAAAAAAGAATAAGCTTTTAAGCAAAGAAAGAGAGAAAAGAAGCTTGTAAGTAAGTGTCATAACATCATACCACATTGCATATAAGATTGTCATATCCGATCATCTTTGATCATTTCGAGAGGAACACCAGGAACCACACATACATAGCATACTCGGGACAGAAGTCATTGAATTTCCGTCTCCTATAGGTTGTGCACAAGTGTCCTATCTGCCTATTGAGCAATCGTGCTAACGTATCTCTAGAGTTGTGCAACAAGAGAATTTTCCGTGGATTCCACATTTTGAGCTCATTCCTTGGTTGCACGAACCCATTTATGTATCCATTTGTGTGTTTCTGTGTGCCACCCATTGCTATTGGTTTACTTGCTTCACTTGCGAATTTGCAAATCTCTTTCAACATTATTGACTCTTGCTAACATTTTGCATCAAATTTTTGTGCCACTATCATCACCGAGCTCCACCAAAAGCCTTACTTGTGTAGGTGTGAGAAATTGACAAGATCGGTACCAATTGTGCTATTTCCTTGTTACATCATTGGGTGATCATTGATCCATATTCAACATCGGTCTAGGTACATTTGGTCTAGTTCTTCTCTTTCTCCCACTCATATTTCCTTGAGTCTTGTGATGGATAGGCAAGGCATTTCATCTCCGGTCTTCGACAACAATGACGGCGCGAACAACTACATCAGCAAAGTGTCCATTTTTGATCTACAACGACAAACGCAAGGCACACAATCAAGATTGCGAGAGCACATCAAAAACCTCTCCATCGACATTCGACACTCCGAAGCAATGAAAAGGGACTACATCGACAACAACTTTTCTGCACAAAAGGAGGAGCAAGATGCAAACATGGAGGAGATTCGGGCCTTAATCAAGTCTACTTCCCCTTCGTCATATTCAAGGCGGCGGAGACCAAGTCGATCATCTTCAGAGCGCCCAAGTGATGCAAGCGCAATTCGTCCACGTACACATATACATGGCGACCACCATCCATTCGTGATCCACATCGTATGAAGGACAAGTCACCTCCAAGCAACATGTGCACGTCGACGACGGACGACATCTACTACGAGCTCAAGCACGACAATGACATCATCATCATGAATATGCTCCACAAGCGCAAATGCACAAGTCCCAACAAGCCCTACTTCACGCCAAGTCCAAGCTTCATGAGCAAAAGAGAAGACCGCGAGACGAGCACCGCCAAGATGGAGCTACGGCTACCACCACCACTTCGGCATCTTCGCCAAGTGCTATCAAGGCATCTTCGCCTTGGACGTACGGCATCTTCTCCTACTTCCCACGAGTACGCCTACAATGACTTCATCAAGTCCAAGGTGACCACCTACAAGCGAGGGCGACCCTTCCATCTTCGGAAGCCCCTCAAGGAAGATGACCGAGCATGGGAATTTCCCTTCGGCCATGGAGACGAGCTATGAGGTACCACATCATATGGGCCTCCAACACCAAGACGGTGACAAGAAGGCTGAGCAAGGGCCATCCCTTCGACCACGGCGATGATCGTGAACCTCTTCAACAACATGAAGATGGCGCCCATATTGGACTCATACTCCGTGTCAAGCTACACGACCGCGCATGGAGACATTTGCACCTACATCTCTCCGACACCCACATATGCCGAGATGACCCAATTGCCATGTGAGGAGAGCCACTACCACATGAGTGAATCCACCATATGTGATATTGAGAGCATTTCCTATGAGTGAGACCACCACTAGCCCCACACACGAGAGCATGCCACACATCCTATGTGAGGTTGAGAGCCATTTGAGTGACTCCAGCAACCATATGAGTGAGAGCATCTTCGAGAGAGTGAGTGAGCCACAACACTTGAGTGAGGTAGTTGACACGGCATGTGAGGCCACAATGATTTCTAACGACTTAACCTCTACTCCAAGTGTGTTTTGTTCTTTGGTGTTAGGTCTCTGATACGTCTCCAACGTATCTATAATTTTTTATTGTTTC
Organism: Triticum aestivum; assembly: GCF_018294505.1. Classification (NCBI taxonomy): domain Eukaryota; kingdom Viridiplantae; phylum Streptophyta; class Magnoliopsida; order Poales; family Poaceae; genus Triticum; species Triticum aestivum. The sequence goes on from NC_057813.1 coordinate 502,756,547, forward strand.
ATGCTATTATATTATCTATCTTGGATGTTTTTTGCATTTCTATGTTATTTTATATGACTTTTGAGACTAACCTATTAACCTAGAGTCCAGTGCCAGTTTCTGTTTTTTCCTTATTTTGAGTTTTACAGAAAAGGAATACCAAACGGGGTCCAATTGACGTGCCAATTTTTATGGATTTTTTATCGACCAAAAGAAGCCCCCGAAGTAAAAGAGTTGGTCCAGAAGAGTCCTGAGCCATCCACGAGGGTGGATGGCACGCCCTACCCCCCTGGGCGCGCCCCCCTATCTCGTGGATGACTCGGAGACCCCCCTGACGTGAGACCGACGCCAAAAAATCCTATAAATACAGAAACCCCCAGAAATAAACCTAGATCGGGAGTTCCGCCACCGCAAGCCTCTATAGCCATGAAAAACCTCTCGGAACCCTGTTCCAGAACCCTGCCGGAGGGGGGAATCATCACCGGTGGCCATCTTCATCATCCCAACGCTCTCCACGATGAGGAGGGAGTAGTTCACCCTCGGGGCTAAGGGTATGTACCAGTAGCTATGTGTTTGATCTCTCTCTCTCTCTCTCTCTCTCTCTCGGGTTCTTGATTTGGCACGATCTTGATGTACCGCGAGCTTTGCTATTATAGTTGGATCTTATGATGTTTCTCCCCCTCTACTCTCTTGTAATGGATTGAGTTTTCCCTTTGAAGTTATCTTATCGGATTGAGTCTTTAAGGATTTGACAACACTTGATGTATGTCTTGCTTGGGATACCCGTGGTGATAATGGGATATTCTATTGATTCACTTGATGTATGTTTTGGTGATCAACTTGCGGGTTCCGTGGCCTTGGGAATCTATGCATAGGGGTTGGCACACGTTTTTCGTCTTGACTCTCCGGTAGAAACTTTGGGGCACTCTTTGAAGTACTTTGTGTTGGTTTGAATAGATGAATATGATATTGTATGATGCATATCGTATAATCGCACCCGCGGATACTTGTGGTGACATTGGAGTATCTAGGTGACATTAGGGTTTTGCATGATTTGTGTCTTAAGGTGTTATTTTACTACGAACTCTAGGGTTGCTTGTGACACTTATAGGAATAGCCCAATGGATTGATTGAAAAGAATAACTTTGAGGTGGTTTCGTACCCTACAATAATCTCTTCGTTTGTTCTCCGCTATTAGTGACTTTGGAGTGACTCTTTGTTGCACGTTGAGGGATTGTTATATGATCTAATTATGTTATCCTTGTTGAGAGAACTTGCACTAGTGAAAGTATGAACCCTAGGCCTTCTTTCGAAGCATTGCAATACCGTTTGTGCTCACTTTTATCATTAGTTACCTTGCTGTTTTTATATTGTCAGATTAGAAAAACCTATATCTACCATCCATATTGCACTTGTATCACCATCTCTTCGCCTAACTAGTGCACCTATACAATTCACCATTGTATTGGGTGTGTTGGGGACACAAGAGACTTTTTGTTATTTGGTTGCAGGGTTGTTTGAGAGAGACCATCTCCATCCTACGCCTCCCATGGATTGATAAACCTTAGGTCATCCACTTGAGGGAAATTTGCTACTATCCTACAAACCTCTGCACTTGGAGGCCCAATAACGTCTACAAGAATAAGGTTGCGTAGTAGACATCAAGCTCTTTTCTGGCGCCGTTGCCGGGGAGGTTACTGCTTGAAGGTATATCTTTAGATCTTGCAATTGAATATTTTTGTTTCATGTTTTATCACTAGTTTAGTCTATAAAATAAAACTACAAAAAAATGGAATTGAGGGTGCCTCATATGCTTCATCTTTTTAATGTCTCTCGTGAAAATGATGGAAAGGACAATTGTGCTCAAGTGCTAGAAGAAGAAGTCTATAAAATCTTTGGCACTAAATATTTGAATGATGAGCATAATTGCAATGTTGTTAGTATGAATTCCTTGGATATCAATGAGGCTAATTATATGCAAAGCCACAAGCTTGGGGAAGCTATGTTTGACGAAGATGATATTTTTTGTCCCCCAAGTTTTGATGAGCAAATTTATTATGATGAAAGCATGCCTCCTATTTATGATGATTATATTGATGAAAGTGAGTTTGGAAGAGTGTCAACTTTAGGATGTAATGATCCCACTATTTTGGAGAGTGTCGAATCTTATTGTGATAATCATGAAAGTGGATTTGGAGAGGTCATGACTTTATTTAGTGATGAATCCATTATTCGGAAGAGGTTCCAATTGATTATGAGAACAAAGTTCCTATATATGATGATTATTGTGATGAAATGTACGCTATAAAGAATAATGATAACCATGAAACTTGTCATCTTCATTTTAATTTTCAATTGGATTATGCCTCACATGATAGTTATTTTGTTGAGTTTGCTCCCACTACTATGAAGGAGAATAAATTTGCTTATGTGGAGAGTAATAAAATTTCTATGTTTGTGGATCATGAAAAGAATGCTTTATGTGATGGTTATATTGCTAATTCATTCATGATGCTACTGAAAATTATTATGAGGGAGGAATCTATGCTTGTAGGAGTTGCAATAATATCAAGTTTCCTCTCTATGTGTTGAAAATCTTGAAGTTATGCTTGTTTTGCCTTCCTATGCTAGTTGATTCTTGTTCCCATTAGTTGTTTTCTCACAAAATCCCTATGCATAGGAAGTGAGTTAGACTTAAATGTGCTAGTTATATTCTTCATGATGCTATCTTCGTGTTTCAATTCTTATCCTTTATGTGAGCATCATCGAAATCATCATGCCTAGCTAGAAAGGCATTAAAGAAAAGCGCTTGTTGGGAGACAACCAAACATTTACCCCTAATGTTTTTGTGTGTACACATGGTTATGCTAATGTAGTAATCATGTTTTATAGTTTTTGTTTAAATGAAGTGCCAAGTAGAACCTTTGGGAAGACTTGGGTGAAAGTTAATGTGATCTTGCTGTAAAAAATAGAAACTTTGCGCTCATGAGATTAGCTGTCATTCTTTTACAGAAGAGTGCTTTTAAGATGATTCTTTTTGCAGAAGATTAATAGACAAGTCCACCAATTTATTTCAGAATTTTTGGAGTTATAGAAGTATTTGAGAGTTACAGATTATTACAGATTGTTCTATTTTTGACAGATTCTATTTTCTATGTGTTGTTTGCTTATTTTCATGAATCTATGAGTAGTATCGGAGGGTACAAACCATAGAGAAGTTGGAATACAGTAGATGTTACACCAATATGAATTTAGAATGAGTTAATAACAGTACCAAAAGTGGTGATTTATTTTCTTATACTAACGGAGCTTACGAGTTTTCTGTTGAGTTTTGTGTTGTGAAGTTTTCAAGTTTTGGGTAAAGATTCGATGGAATATGGAATAAGGAGTGGCAAGAGCCTAATCTTGGGGATGCACAAGGCACCCCAAGGTAATATTCAAGGACAACCAAGAGCCTAAGCTTGGGGATTCCCCGGAAGGCATCCCCTCTTTCGTCTTCGTCTATCGGTAACTTTACTTGGAGCTATATTTTTATTCACCACATGATATGTGTTTTTCTTGGAGCGTCATTTTGTTTTATTTTGTTTTGCTTGCTGTTTTAATAATATCCCAAGATCTGAAATTCTTAAATGTTAGAGTCTCTTCACATAGTTGCACAATTATTCGACTACTCATTGATCTTCACTTATATCTTTTGGAGTAGTTTGTCATTTGCTCTAGTGCTTCACTTATATCTTTTGGAGTAGTTTGTCATTTGCTCTAGTGCTTCACTTATATCTTTTTAGAGCACGACGGTGGTTTATTTTGGAGAAATTGATGAACTCTCATGCTTCACTTATATTATTTTGAGAGTCTTTCAGAACAGCATGGTAATTTGCTTTGGTTATGAAACTAGTCCTAATATGATGGACATCCAAGAGGAATATAATAAAAAACTTTCATATAAAGTGCATTGAATACTATGAGAAGTTTGATTCCTTATGATTGTTTTGAGATATGAAGATGGTGATATTAGAGTCATGCTAGTGGAGTAGTTGTGAATTTGAGAGATACTTGTGTTAAAGTTTGTGATTCCCGTAGCATGCACGTATGGTGAACCGTTATGTGATTAAGTTGGAGCATGATTTATTTATTTATTGTCTTCCTTACGAGTGGAGGTCAGGATCGCACGATGGTTAACTCCTACCAACCCTTCCCCTAGGAGCATGCATGTAGTACTTTGTTTTGACGACTAATAGATATTTGCAATAAGTATGTGAGTTCTTTATGACTAATGTTGAGTCCATGGATTATATGCACTCTCAACCTTCCACCATTGCTAGCCTCTCTTGTGTCGCGCAACTTTCGCCACTACCATACACCCACCATTACCTTCCTCAAAACAGCCACCATACCTACCTATTATGGCATTTCCATAGCCATTCCGAGATATATTGCCATGCAACTTTCCACCGTTCCGTTTATTATGACATGCTTCATCATTGTCATATTGCTTTGCATGATCATGTAGTTGACATCATATTTGTGGCAAAGCCACCATTCATAATTCTTTCATACATGTCACTCTTGATTCATTGCACATCCCGGTACACCGTCGGAGGCATTCATATAGAGTCATATTTTGTTAAGTATCGAGTTGTAATTCTTGAGTTGTAAGTAAATAAAAGTGTGATGATCATCATTATTAGAGCATTCTCCCAGTGAGGAAAGGATGATGGAGACTATGATTCCCCCACAAGTCGGGATGAGACTCCAGATGAAAAAAAATGAGAGAAAAAGAGAGAAGGGGCAATGTTACTATCCTTTTACCACACTTGTGCTTCGAAGTAGCACCATGATCTTCATGATAGAGAGTTCCCTATGTTGTCACTTTCATATACTAGTGGAAATTTTTCATTATAGAACTTGGCTTGTATATTCCAATGACGGGCTTCCTCAAATTTTCCTAGGTCTTCGTGAGCAAGCTAGTTGGATGCACACCCACTTAGTTTCTTTTTGACCTTTCATACACTTATAGCTCTAGTGCATCTGTTACATGGCAATCCCTACTCACTCACATTGATATCTATCGATGGGCATCTCCATAGCCCGTTGATACGCCAAGTTGATGTGAGACTATCTTCTCCTTTTTGTCCTCTCCACAACCACCCTTCTATTCCACCTATAGTGCTATGTCCATGGCTCACGCTCATGTATTGCGTGAAAGTTGAAAAAGTTTGAGAATACTAAAGTATGAAACAATTGCTTGGCAGAAACCGGGGTTGTGCATGATTTAAATATTTTATGTGATGAAGATAGAGCATAGCCATACTATATGATTTTGTAGGGATAGCTTTCTTTGGCCATGTTATTTTGTGAAGACATGATTGCTTTGTTAGTATGCTTCAAGTAGTATTGTTTTTATATCAATATTAAACTTTTGTTTTGAATCTTGTGGATCAGAATATTCTTGCCACAATAAAGAAGATTACATTGATAAATATGTTAGGTAGCATTCCACATCAAAAATTCTGTTTTTATCATTTACCTACTCAAGGACGAGCAGGAATTAAGCTTGGGGATGCTTGATACGTCTCCAACGTATCTATAATTTTTTATTGTTCCATGCTATTGTATTATCTATCTTGGATGCTTTATATGCATTTATATGCTATTGTACATGATTTTTGGGACTAACCTAGAGCCTAGTGCTAGTTTCTGTTTTTTCCTTGTTTTTGAGTTTTACAGAAAAGGAATACCAAACGGAGTCCAATTGAGGTGCCAATTTTTGTGGATTTTTTATGGACCAAAAGAAGCCCCTGAAGGAAATGAGTTGGGCCAGAAGAGTCCCGAGCCATCCACGAGGGTGGAGGGAGCGCCCTACCCCCCTGGGCGCGCCCCCCTATCTCGTGGATGACTCGGAGACCCCCCTGACATGAGACCGACGCCAAAAATTCCTATAAATACAGAAACCCCCAGAAATAAACCTAGATCGGGAGTTCTGCCACCGCAAGCCTCTGTAGCCATGAAAAACCTCTCGAAACCCTGTTCCGGAACCCTGCCAGAGGGGGGAATCATCACCCGTGGCCATCTTCATTATCCCGGCGCTCTCCATGATGAGGAGGGAGTAGTTCACCCTCAGGGCTGAGGGTATGTACCACTAGCTATGTGTTTGATCTCTCTCTCTCTCTCGGGTTCTTGATTTGGCATGATCTTGATGTACCGCGAGCTTTGCTATTATAGTTGGATCTTATGATGTTTCTCCCCCTCTACTCTCTTGTAATGGATTGAGTTTTCTCTTTGAAGTTATCTTATCGGATTGAGTCTTTAAGGATTTGACAACACTTGATGTATGTCTTGCATGGGATACCCGTGGTGATAATGGGATATTCTATTGATTCACTTGATGTATGTTTTGGTGATCAACTTGTGGGTTTCGTGGCCTTGGGAATCTATGCATAGGGGTCGGCACACGTTTTTCGTCTTGACTCTCCGGTAGAAACTTTGGGGCACTCTTTGAAGTACTTTGTGTTGGTTTGAATAGATGAATCTGAGATTGTGTGATGCATATCGTATAATCATACCCGCAGATACTTGTTGTGACATTGGAGTATATAGGTGACATTAGGGTTTTGCATGATTTGTGTCTGAAGGTGTTATTTTACTACGAACTCTAGGGTTGTTTGTGACACTTATAGGAATAGCCCAATGGATTGATTGAAAAGAATAACTTTGAGGTGGTTTCGTACCCTACAATAATCTCTTCGTTTGTTCTCCACTATTAGTGACTTCGGAGTGACTCTTTGTTGCATCTTGAGGGATTGTTATATGATCTAATTATGTTATCCTTGTTGAGATAACTTGCACTAGTGAAAGTATGAACCCTAGGCCTTGTTTCGAAGCATTGCAAAACCTTTTGTGCTCACTTTTATCATTATTTACCTTGCAGTTTTTATATTTTCAGATTACAAAAACCTATATCTACCATCCATATTGCACTTGTATCACCATCTCTTCGCCAAACTAGTGCAGCTATACAATTCATCATTGTATTGGGTGTGTTGGGGACACAAGAGACTTTTTGTTATTTGGTTACAGGGTTTTTTGAGAGAGTCCATCTTCATCCTACGCCTCCCACGGGTTGATAAACCTTAGGTCATCCACTTGAGGGAAATTTTCTACTCTCCTACAAAGCTCTGCACTTGGAGGCCCAACAACGTCTACAAGAAGAAGGTTGCGTAGTAGACATTAGTCGCCTACAAGACGACATACCTATCCTCGACGAGTTCATACCTCAAATGGAGACAACGATGGCCATGGTGGATGATGATGCACCCCCCACATGATTCCATCAAGATGAAGATGACAACGAATGGATCTTCGACACCTCCCCTACAACACATGAGCGACGCTCCAAAGGTAACATAGGTGATGGTGCTTCTCTTGTCCCACTAGTGGACTCTCTTGACATCGATTGCTCACATGATGTTGATCACCCTATGGATTCATCACATACTATGTATTGTTTCGATATGCCACCCATTTATGATGAATATGATGATGAGCATGTTGAGTTGCCTAGTTGTGATGCTATGCTCCATAGGATATCATGTGAAAATTATTTTGGTCATATCATGTTTGATAATCCTTTAAACTTGCCATATGCTATGAGTGAGATCTCCCATATTGCATCATTACAATCTCAACATAGTAACTATGCATGCCCCATTAAAATAAATCCCAATTGCACTAATGGCATAGATGACGAGATGATGGTCGTTCGTTTTTGCTTTTCATGTGATGATATTGCCGTGCTTCCTTTACATGATTTGCGCAATTCATATACTATTTCATGCCATGATCACATAGAACCAAATATGCATTGTTTGGGATGTTGTCAATATTCTCCATGTGATGTTCCACTAATGCTCATGAGGAGACCCCCATAGTTTCCTCATACATATTAGGAGATTTTGATGCATTCCATACTTTGCATGATTCCCATAATTGCATGCACCATATGCATTCCATAAATAACAATGCTCTAGATATTTATCATGATGCATTACATCCTTTGAGTCTCCATTATGCTATACATAATAACAAACCCATCATGATGGATGACATGTTTCTATATCACACATCTCATTTATTTGAGCATTGGATATTTGGTGCTAACCAACACAAGCACGTGCGCATCATGATGGATGATGTGTACATATACCACACACACACAATTTTCCTTTTGTGTTTGTTTTGTGTAGGTACTAACATATACTCGTCAACCTCTCAATCCCAAGAGTTGACGAAACGAGCTCTTGAGAGAAACGATGCTTTGGGATCATGTGAATTGTCCTTACCACCGTTCTCTTCGCGTAACTACTACACGCATCTTTTTACTTGCCTCTCACACGGCTATGGGCTATTTACCACTTGTCACCTTATGCCCATACTATCGTGTTCACTTTGCATGTTATGCCTATTTACATGATTTTGCCATGCACTTGTGACCCTTGCTTGCATCTACCCATGATTCACCATTATGCTACTTCTATGTGTATTTGCATGCTTGGTGGAGATCCTTATAGCTATGACCATGATTTCTTTGTGCCCCATGCTACTGATGCTTGTTGTGTTGGGAAAGTCATGATGTCCCATTGCTATTTACATATGGCCTCTCGCCAATACATTGATGATATTTTTCTCATATACTGCTTTCATGCTTGTGATATGTCATGTACATTATTCATGCCCACTATTTGCCCACATTACATGCTTGCCATGATTCCCTCTAGTATGTTGCATCTTTGCACTACTAGATTGCTTGACTTGATCCCTATGATTGCTTGCTATGTTGGATCACCCATGTTCCACTCTTACACGCTTTCTTGGGTTGAGGACATATATGTTCATGCCTCTCACATGATATAGCTTGCTCATTGTCTCTTCTGTCCATTAGTAGCCTCTCTCATATCCATGTATTGAGTGCAACCATACTATGCTTATTAATCTTGGAGACTTGGACATGTTACTTGTGAAGCATGCTTGTTTACTTGAGCCTCTTGTATTTGGTTGTTCTTGCATCATATGCCTCCATACTATGAAATGCGCCCTTGTCCTTTCTTATGATGAGCACAATGCATACACTTGTTGGGTATCTTACCACACGAATGATAGGTTTTGCACTTCCGCTAACCTCATTTGTTTTTCCGAGTGTTTGTCATGTTCTTTCGTTTTGAAGGATTCACAAGGCGGTAACATCATGAGACAACTTGGTCATGTGAACGCATACATGATGTGCGACACCAACATTTTCGACATCCTCATAAAGGTGAACTATTTCCCTTTGAGCCATCCTCAAATACGCATATTAGATGGGTCATTCTTTCATTGTTGTCTCCTTCTTATTGCATACATGTTACATCCATTGGATGGAGGAGCAACATTGGAGATGGACAATTTGGACCTTCAAGTTGAGGAGCGCTCGGACTTATTGGATGCGCTTTCGGACTTCCACTCATGCCACGACATCGAGCATTGGTACATCAACACTTCTTTGGCACATTGCACTCACACCTCCATATTTGTTGATCGTGCTCCCACATGTCATGCTCGATGGACATATCATACTCACCACAAGTTTGCACCCTATGCATGGATTGACTCACATTATGCTTGCCTTGTTGCATCTATTTCCATGGCATCCATGATATATGAGCTTGTGCATTTCCTTAGCAAATTTGTTGTGATCTTTCTTGATGGCATATTCATCCATAATGATCACATTGCCCACTATCAATTGCATGATCACATACTCACATTGAGCACCAATTACCATGTTCATGATTTTGATACACCGTCCCATTATGACATCATTTTGCACAATGGTCGCATTCATCATATTCACAACACCTTTATGCATGCCTCGAATGAATTTGACAACATAAATGCTTTACATATCATTTTACATCATTTGGACAAGCATATCGTGCCTTTTGATGAACAATTCCATTGGACGACCTCATGCTTACTTGATGGACACCTTGTGTGCACTAACCATTGTATTTCCGAGTGTCGCTTGTGTTTGCTCGTTTTGCATGTATACCACCCCGACGACATCTTGAAATACTTGGATTGCGCCATGACTTCCACTCCGTCCAACTACAAGTCCGTCCACGACAACTGTTTCCATGGTGATGAGGTTTTCGATCCAAGGTCGGATCTTTCCCTAGGGAGGGGGGATGATGCGAAGCATCCTATGGTCATCCCCATGTACACTTCAACTACTCCCCAAGCCCCAAGTGCACCTACGATGAGAGCTCGAGCATGTGCCATTGGACATAAGGTGAACTCTCTCCTTGTTGAACTTCCCTTGGACCCACATGAGACATTGCTACTACCTCAAACAAAGACACTTTGTGTGCTTAGGTACCAAGGAACCAACAAGGAGAAGGAATGGTGCAAGACGAACACCAAGAGCATGAAGGCAATCCGCCCAGCACAGAAAGGCCGGTACAATCGCCCATGTACCGCCCAACTACCGCTCGAGTGGTACAACCACTCGACTACCACCCAACTACTGGTCCAGCTTCTGTGATCGAGCGGTGCAAGGCCGGTACAGCACCGATTTATCCCCGTAACAGCCATCAGACCGGTACAACCACTCCAAACACCGGTACAACCACCAAGCACCCCCGGAAACGCCTCCAAGAACCCGCACCTGGGCTCCCAGCGGTACAACCACATCCATGACCGGTACTACCGCCCTACGTGTGCGCAGTGAAAGGGGGTTTCACCCCATGTATCGCCAACTTACCCCTTGGACTATATATACTTGTCCCTTAGCTCCGTACTAGGGTTAGCATTGTGATAGCTCATATTTGACATAGAGCTTTGCTCATCCACTTGGTTACTTCTCCTCGGAGCTCACGACCTCTTCGGAGAAGATCCCCCAAGCGGATTCAAGACCCCATCACGGGAAGACCCTTCAAGACATCCTCACGGAGAAGACCCTTTGTATCATCTTTTTGACCTTGAATCATGTATCACTCTTTGTGTTTCGAGGATCTAGCATATCTGTGACCGAACCTTGTTGGTTGAGTGATTTCTCTTGTGTTTCCCCTCGTGATTTCTCCTCATGTTCTTCGTGTTCTTCGTAGGATCCTCTCCAATCGTGAAATATCAGGCATCTAGGGTTCTACCCTACATCACTAAGCCCCTCCGGTGTCTATATAAACCGGAGGGTTAGATCGAAGGCGGGATCATAACATTATTAGGCTAGCCGAGCTAGGGTTAACCAATACGATCTTGTGGTAGATCAACTCTTGTAACCCCTATACCCTTCGGATATAATCAAGCAGGAGTAGGGTTTTACCTCCATTAAGAGGGCCTGAACCTGGGTAAACACTGTGTTCTTTGTCCATTGTTACCATCAACCCCTAGAAACCACAACTTTGGCCCCTCTACGCGAGATCTGCCGGTTTTGACACCGACACCCCCCACGTCGTCGTGTACTTTAGCAAACATTGTACGGACGAAGAAAATGAATTTTAGAAAATGTATGCTGAGAGCCCGGAGAGGAGGTCTTGGTAAACGTACCCCCAATGTCACGGAGCCGCCGATCGCAAACGAACATGCCATGTGGCACCTTATTGGCGTGAGCTTATTGTTTAGCTCTCGGCGTATGGCACGATTTTCGAGTCTTTTTTGTTCGCCGAATACCTTTTAGTGGTGTCTCTGCACCGATATTTGTTTGTCGTGTGCTATGCTTTGCCCAGCATGGTACTCGGCGTAAACCGCCTCTATCGAGATTCCGTGCTTTGGCTCTTGGCGTAGCCCAAAGCCCTCGGCGTAGAAACTTTTACAGTAGTATATATAGAAGTGATATGGGTTGGACACAAATATGGGTCGGTTGTGTCTAGAACTCTTAACCTTTGAACTGTGATACCATAAAAAAATCATACACCAACAACTTCCTTCAATTGCGAACCAACCTGTGGTTGGATGGTTAGAGGGACTATGGTATCCCCAGCCGACCAGGGTTCAAATCCTGGTGCTCACATTTATTCTTGGATTTATTTCAGGATTTCCGGCGATGCGCACTCAGTGGGAGGAGACGTTCCCGTCGACGACGAGGCGCCTACAGTGACTTCGTAAATCTCAAGATGATATGTCGGCTCAGTCTTTCGGAGGTGCTCATAGGGGTAGGGTGTGCGTGTGTGCGTTCATAGGGATGAGTGTATACGCGTGTATATGAGCGCTTGTGTCAGTACTTTTTTTTGAAATGGAGGCCAAAGATTTGCCTCATCGATTAATTAAGAAGAGAATTGCCCAGTTAATTGACGGAAAACTGGGCGGAAACCAATACATATAGAACACATGCGGACTACTCGCTAAGAGAGAAACTCCATGACCCCACGGTCAACCCGAAAAACACACATAAGTCGCAACAACCACAATCCCTGACACTTCTATGTCGCAAAGAAACCCCCAACGAAACCAAGATTGAAGACAACACATACCACCAAATCCACAAAGACGAGCCAGTTGGAGATGGTGGTCGAAGAGACTATGTATCATCCATTAGGCAGCCGCAGACGCCCTACCAAGGGTGCCACTCTTCTTGCCTATGCTCCTAAGAACCTTCTTCACCTTCCTGATTTTGCCCGTAGAAGCCTCCTCCACAAGGAGGCAAGCAATCGCCTTGCCAGACCCAGGGCTAGCTGCCTCCAAGGAGGCGAGCAAGCCACAAAGCTTTTTCTTGAAGACCACCTCATCAATACGTGCCCACATAGCTTCACGGTCAAAGACAGGCTTCAGCGCCACAGAATTAGGTGCCAAAGTACCGACCACATCAGGCGTCGCCTGCCCAACAGCCACAGGTGAGAGAGCAACAACAGCATCCAAACCTTCATGGTCCACAAAGGCAAGCGGCTGACTGCGCTCCAACGACTCCGGTGAGGTCGCAGATGGCATCACCAAGGCCCCTCCAAGCGAACTCCTTAGGTAGCACCATCGAAATAGGGGAAGAAGGCTCCTCACAGAGCTTCTGCAACTCAGGCATAATCTGCAGCACCGGAGCCATGACCTCAACAACAGCTTCACCCCCAGAAGCAATCAGCATGACAGGCAGTGATGATGGGCACGATGTAGCATGAGGGGAGAGATCTCCATACATTCCTGCCTCCCCGTCGACGGAATCAACCTGGATCTCGGGTAGCAGGGTCACAACATGCACAACTTAGAGTTTAGCGAGAGCGGACTCTGCACTTGCCAAAATATTCTCAACACGCACAATGCAATCACGAAGCTCAGCGCAGTGGAGCTCAGCTTGCCCCACAATGATCGACGCCGACTCGGCCTGCCTCTCCGTTGTGGCCGGGACGACTATAAAGTCATCAGGTCGTGGCATCAAACCGATGCCAGCAGAGCCTAATAGCTGTGGCTGGCCAAGTTGGGGAAGAGGCCAGCCCCTGCCTGGACCAAACCGAGGAGCAGGATCTTGGACCGTCGCAACAGCAGGTCGAGGGCGAGGAAGCGGAGGCGGTACGACGAGGCTTGCGAGGGAGCTAAGAGGCCTCCACTTGTTGCAGCAGCCGCGAGCCCGGTGGCCATTTTCCAAGAAACGCTGTAGGACCTTGAGAAGAAGTAAGTAAGTCTAGAGGGGGGTGATTAGACTAATTGGCCAATTAAAAATTAAGCATTTTCCCAATTTTAGTTTTTGGCATATTTTAGCAATCTTAGCACAAGTCAAGCAATCTTCATACAATTCAAGCAAGCATGCAAAAGAGTATATGAGCAGCGGAAAGTAAAGCATGCAACTTGCAAGAATGTAAAGGGAAGGGTTTGGAGATTTCAAACACAATTTGGAGACACGATGATTTTTGAGCCGTGGTTCCGATAGGTGGTGCTATCGTACATCCACGTTGATGGGGACTTCAACCCACAAAGGGTAACGGTTGCGCGAGTCCACGGAGGGCTCCACCCAAGAAGGGTCCACGAAGAAGCAACCTTGTCTATCCCAGCCGTCGCCCACGAAGGACTTGCCTCACTAGCGGTAGATCTTCACGAAGTAGGCGATCTCATTGCCCTTACAAACTCCTTGGTTCAACTCCACAATCTTGTCGGAGGCTCCCAAGTGACACCTAGCCAATCTAGGAGACACCACTCTCCAAGAAGTAACAAATGGTGTGTTGATGATGAACTCCTTGCTCTTGTGCTTCAAATGATAGTCTCCCCAACACTCAACTCTCTCTCATAGGATTTGGATCTGGTCGAAAGAAGGTTTGAGTGGAAAGCAACTTGGGGAAATCTAGAGATCAAGATTCATATGATACGAATGGAATATCTTGGCCTCAACACATGAGTAGGTAGTTCTCTCTCAGAAATGGTAAGTTGGAAGTGTAGGTTTGTTCTGATGGCTCTCTCCACGAATGAAGAGGAGGTGGAGGGGTATATATAGCCTCCACACAAAATCTAACCATATTGGTGGGACCGAATCAACAAACTCGGTCAGACCGATTCAGTAAACAATGTGACCGTTAGGATTTTGGATGGGACCGAAATGCAACTCGGTAGGACCGATATGGTTAGGGTTAGGGCATAACGTAATCTCGGTGAGACCGATTACACAAACTCGGTGGGACCGATTTTGGTAATAAGCTAACCAGAGAGTTGGTCAGGCAAACTCGGTGGGACCGATTACTCAAACTCGGTGGGACCGATTTTGGTAATAAGTTAACCAGAGAGTTTGCATTGTAATCTCGGTAGGACCGATTACTCAAACTCGGTAAGACCGATTTTGATAATGGACATACACAGAGAGATTACAATCCCATCTCGGTGAGACCGAGATCCCTATCGGTGAGACCGATTTGCCTAGGGTTTGTGGCAGTGGCTATGACATCTGAACTCGGTGGCGCCGGATAGAAAAAATCGGTGGGGCTGAGTTTGACTTTAGGTTTAGAACATATGTGGATATGAGAAAGTAGTTGAGGGTTTTTGGAGCATATCACTAAGCACTTGAAGCAAGAAACTCATCAAGCAACACCTCATCCCTCCTTGAAGACTTTTCCTATAGACTCAATGTGATCTTGGATCACTAAAATATATAATGAAGAGTCTTGATCTTGAATCTTGAGCCAATCATTTGTCCTTAGCATCTTGAAGGGGTTCCACATCCTTTAGTCCATGCCACTCCATTGTTGAACTTGTCTGAAATATACTAGGTAGAAGTGTTAGTCCAACAAGAGATATGTTGACATTAATTACCAAAACCACCCAGGGAGCACTTGTGCTTTCAATCTCCCCCTTTTTGGTAATTGATGAGAACATACATCAAAGCTTTAGATAAAGATAAAGAGAATAGCAAGTAAAGCTTTGGAAAGACATGTAACAAGCATAGGCTCCCTGAGGGAGTCCTGGATTAGGGGGTGTCCGGATGGCCGGATTATGACCTTTGGCCGGACTCCCGGACTATGAAGATACAAGATTGAAGACTTCGTCCCGTGTCCGGATGGGACTTTCCTTGGCGTGGAAGGCAAGCTTGGTGATACGATATGTAGATCTCCTCCCATTGTAACTGACTCTATGTAACCCTAGCCCTCTCCGCTGTCTATATAAACCGGAGAGTTTTAGTCCGTAGGACGAACAACAATCATACCATAGGCTAGCTTCTAGGGTTGAGCCTCTCTGATCTCGTGGTAGATCAACTCTTCTACTACCCATATCATCAATATTAATCAAGAAGGAGTAGGGTTTTACCTCCATCGAGAGGGCCCGAACCTGGGTAAAAACATCGTGTCCCTTGTCTCCTGTTACCATCCGCCTAGACGCACAGTTCAGGACCCCCTACCCGAGATCCGCCGGTTTTGACACCGACATTGGTGCTTTCATTGAGAGTTCCTTTGTGTCGTCACCTTCAGGAAGGATGCCGCACCCCGTCTTTAAATACGGCGATGTTGCTAAAGGAGCTTTGGCTGTCGGCCAAACTCTCCGGCTAGGCGGTTTTCTAATGACCGCTTGTTCGGTCGCCGCGCCGACAATGACTTCTCGGGTCATCGAAAGCAATCTCCACGTCAACTCGGAACTTGCCGAGCAGTTAAATCCGATGGAGCTCTCTTCCTTAAACGAGCTCTTGGATCGCATCGCCGCCGTGGGAGTCGGTACAGACTATGATCAGATTGGGCTTAAACCCGATCCGAGAGAGATTGACTCTCCCCAGGTCACCCACCACGTCGAAGTGGTGAAGTAACAATGCGGCGAATCTTCACCCATCCGAAGGACCAGATGTGTCCGGATTCCTGATCCCTCCAAGCCGGACACCCGCGGAGGGGAGTACGTCACTCAAGCCCTGAACCTAAAGTCAGGCAGCGGGCCTGATTCATTGGATAACGTCCAAGAACCCAAGCTTCCGAGTTCGGAAATTTCTTGGCCCCTGAATCTCAGATTAAGCGAGGTCCCGGATTTAACTCCACCCGCCCACCCAAATATAAGGGATCTATCCCAAATTCGGCAAGAGCCCAGAGAAATAGTACACCATTACTGGGCCAGATTCCTCCTGGTTATGAACAGGATAAAGGACTGCCGCGAGGGGGATGCAATTTCATTCTTCTGCAACAACTGCATGGACATCGGAATCCTCAACGCCATAAGTCGCCGTGAAATTACACGCTTCGCTGACTTGGCATCCATAGTACGAAAGTACTGTGCGATAGAAAGCGTTCGGTAAACCGAAACAAAATTCTGGGACAACCCGACCCTGAATACGATCCCAGTCCAAAACAAAAGGGCGCATTATCGCCAGGCACCTGGGCCAAACAACAAAAAACAAAAACCCTCTATAGGGTATGGAACCGTACTGGAGGGATGGCTCAATGGACCCTGTAAAATTCATAGTACAGAGGGCGCCACACCAACTCATAGCCTTAGAGCATGTTGGATACTCCGGCAGGTGGCCAGAAGCGGCGAGGAGCTTCTAACTCCAGAATCCGTAGAGCACCACCAGGAACGCCAGCACGATATCAACAGTCTTCGAGACTTTCACATCAAACAACGCAAGGAAACGAACTCTCCGCAGCCTTACCGAAGTCTACCAGGTAGCGACAATAAACCCATGGAGTGACACGGCTATTACCTTTAATGCCAGTGACGAACTTAAATTCCGGACAGCCCGAGCACCAGCCGCACTGGTCCTCAGTCCGATAGTGGATGGCTTTCGGCTTACCAAGGTACTCATGGACGGTGGCAGCGGATTGAACCTCATTTATGAGGAAACCCTATGAAAAATGGAAATAGACTGGAGCCGCATTGAGCGAAGCAACACAACCTTTAGAGGAATAATCCCCAGTCGGGAAGCGTGCTGTACAGGAAAAATCACACTGGATGTGGTGTTCGGCATGCCGGATAATTACAGATCCGAGGAGGTCACATTTCAAGTGGCCCTGTTCAGCAGCGGATACCAGGCTCTGTTAGGGCGAGAGGCATTCACAATTTTTCAAGCTATACCCCATTACGGGTACATGAAGCTCAAAATGCCCGGACCCAATGGAATCATCACTCTTGCTAGCAATCCAGACATAGCGCTCCGCGTCGAAAACAAGACAGCCGCACTGGCCCTCGAGGCATTATCCGAAGCCCTAGCGGCCGAGGAACTAACTACGTTGCACTCCACGGTGGACAGGGATGACGTGATACTCGACAAAAGATCCAAGTCCACCTCCTTCAAGCCGGCAGACGAAATAGTCAAGTTCCAAGTCCATCCAACGGACACTACAAAAACGGCCTCCATCAGGGCACAACTAAACCCTGATGTAGACGTCGCACTAAGAGAATTCCTATGCGAAAATTGGGACATTTTTGCCTGGCACCCTTCAAACATGCCAGGAATCCCACGCAGGCTGGCCGAGCACAGCCTGAACATCCTAAAAGGATTCAAGCCTGTTAAGCAGGCTCTTCGGCGTTTCTCTGAACCTAAGAGACAAGCCATGGGAGAGGAGCTAGCCAAACTACTGGAAGCCGGATTCATCAGAGATATAAAACATCCGGACTGGCTAGCAAACCTGGTGATGGTACCAAAGAAGGACAAATCCTGGCGCTTATGCGTCGATTTCAAAGACCTCAATAAAGCCTGCCCAAAGGATCCTTCCCCCTCCCCCGCATTGATCAAATCATCGACGCCACCGCAGGACACGATTCATTGTGTTTCCTCGATGCATACTCTGGCTACCACCAAATTAAGATGGCAGAGTCAGACCAAGCCGCAACGGCATTCATCACCCCATACGGCCCATTCTGCTTCAACACAATGCCCTTCGGGCTAAAAAACACCGGCGCAACATATCAGCGCATGATTCAGACATGCCTAGCCAACCAGATCGGCAAAACGGTTGAATCATATGTGGATGACGTGGTCGTCAAAACCAAGCATGTCGAAACTCTAATAGACGACTTGAGGCTCACGTTCGATAACCTCCGAACATATGACATTAGGCTTAACCCGGAAAAATGCGTTTTCGGCGTACCAGCTGGAAAGCTCTTGGGCTTCATCGTATCCGGTAGAGGAATTGAAAGCAAACCCAGCCAAGATCCGAGCTCTGTCACAATTGGATATTCCAAAAGATCTCAAGCAAATACAAAAATTGACTGGATGCGTGGCGGCTCTAAGCCGCTTTATCTCCCGCTTGGGGGAAAAGGCATTACCCCTTTACCGCCTCCTCCGGCGCACCGAACACTTTGAGTGGACGGATGCCGCCACGTCCGGACTCAAAGAAATAAAAGCCATACTGGCAACAAACCCGGTCCTGGCCGCGCCTAACATCGGCGAACCAATGTTGTTATACATCGCGGTGACTCACTAAGTTGTAAGCGCAGTCCTCGTCGTCGAACGAGAAACGGACGGACACAAATTCCCTGTCCAGAAACCAGTCTACTACGTGTCCACTATCCTCACTCCATGCAAGTCCCGGTACCCGCATTACCAAAAGATAGCATATGCAGTGTTCAGGGCATCCCGAAAGCTACGACACTACTTTCAAGAGTGTTCAATAACAGTAGCCTCTGAAGTACCTCTTAATGATATCATAAACAACCGCGACCCAACGGGACGGATTGCCAAATGGGCCATTGAGCTCCTCCCGTTCGACATAACCTATAAGCCACGGCGAGCCATCAAGTGGCAAGTCTTGGCCGACTTCGTCGCTGAATGGACTGAAGCCAAACTCCCCAAAGAGTACGGCACATATTCCAACTGGATCGTGCACTTCGACGGCTCCAAAATGCTGGTGGGTCTGGGGGCTGGCATCGTTCTGATGTGCCCAACAGGAGATACAGTCCAATATGTACTCCAGATAATGTATACGGACTCCAACAATGCAGTCGAATACGAGGCCCTTCTACATGGACTCCGGATGGCAGTCTCCATGGGCATTCAACGCCTAGAGGTGCGTGGGGATTCGAACCTCACAATATCTCAAATAAACAGACACTTTGATGCCAAAGATTTGAAAATGGCAGCTTATCGCAACGCCGTCCTAAATATGTCAGCTCGGTTTGAAGGGCTCGAATTTCACCATATTGCCCGGGAAAACAATCAGGCAGCAGACGTCTTGGCACGCATCGGCGCAAAGCGCGATGCAGTCCCCCCCAACATTTACCTGGAAAGGCTATTCAAGCCATCCGTACAGTGGGAAGGGGAATCCGGAAATTACAATCCGGACCTAGCCGCACCACCTGACATCGAACATTCTGACGCAACGGAAGACTCCTCCAATGAGGTAACACCCTCAGCCCACGTAATAAGGGCAGTAATTGCCCCGTGGACAGAACCATTCTTAGCCTACTTAACTAGGCAGGAACTTCCTGAGGACCAAAATGTGGCACGCTACATAGTACGGCGATCTAAAGCCTATAAAGTCCACGAAGGAGAGCATTACAAGAAAAGCACCACCGGAGTCCTTCAAAGGTGTATCTCCGAAGAGGAAGGGCGGAACCTTCTGGCTGAAATTCATGCCGGACTCGGCGGGCACCACGCCGCAGCCCGGGCCCTTGTAAGCAAGGGCTTCCGTACTGGATTTTACTGGTCGACGGCCCGGGCAGATGCTCAGGACTTAGTCCAGCGATGCATTGGTTGCCAATTATTTGCTAATAAAAGCCACATGCCACCTACTGCCCTCCAAACTATACCCATTACCTAGCCTTTTGCGGTCTGGGGGCTTGACATGGTTGGACCCCTTAAAGGAGGAACCCACAAGCAAAAATATCTACTGGCCATGGTGGACAAATTCACCAAATGGATAGAGGCCAAGCCTGTTAAGACGGTCGAATCCGGACCGGTGATAGACTTCATATCAGGGGTTGTACACCGTTATGGCGTCCCACACAGCATCATCACGGACAATGGCACAAACTTTACGGCCGACGAGGCTAAACTCTGGTGCAAAAACATGGGCATCAAGCTCGACTACGCTTCAGTCTATCACCCACAAACTAACGGTCAAGTCGAACGAGCCAATGGTCTAATCATGAGCTGCATCAAACCCAGATTAGTGTGATCCCTCAAGGAATCGGACACGCACTGGGTAGAGGAGCTCGACTCCGTACTCTGGGGGCTGCGGACCACGAATCGCACTACCGGATTCACACCATTCTTTATGGTATACGGCGCAGAGGCAGTCCTGCCCTGCGACATAATTCATGACTCACCTCGCGTGCGCATGTACGAAGAAAGAGAATCCGAGCTCGATCGGCAGGACAGTTTGGACGCATTGGAGGAGGAGCGCGACGTGGCAAAAGCCCGTTCCGCATTCTATCAACAGCAGGCTCGAAGATATCAAAGCAAAGAAGTACGGGCCAAAACTTACAATGTTGGCGAACTAGTTCTACGCCTGCCGGACAAGAAAAAGGACAAACTCAAGCCCAAATGGGAAGGTCCCTTCGTAATCGACCAAGTCCTGACTGGTGGAGCGTACCGTCTGCGAAATGCATCGGATAACCGACTCGAGCCGAACCCATGGAACGCAGCACGCCTACGAAGATTCTACGCCTAGCGCTGGACTCTGTGTTCGTCTCCTTCCTCTGTCTATTTTTTACACATTAGCTGCCTTATATTTCTCTCCTTCTCCCTCCCTTTTTCTTACAAGCCTTTAAGGGCTCGCTTGCGCATTGTTCGTACATAATTGACGCGCTGCCGCGCTCATTATACCTGGGGGCTTCTTTATCAGAAGCTTGTATACATGGGCCTCATGCCCAACACATGTGTCACACTTCCGCATGTACCTATTATTCACCATTATATGCATCGATATGACTTAAGTTTTGGCCAAGCTGGGTTGCCTGGCTCCTATGCTTACCCCTACGTTCCCGATTGTTCGGCTAGGTGGTAAAGGGAGCAAAGGGAGCACCTCTGCGATTGTTACTGCCGGGTCAGCCGGATGTGTACCTCAGACTGGGTGAAGCCGAAAGCTAGCGCTCTTAAGGGAATATTCGGTCGGTGAACTAAAAGATGATTTTTCACTTGTTTATTTATCTGCCTCCAGATGCTTTTCTACTTTTTTCGCAGTCCGGACATGCAGTTTAGGGCATGCCTCCCAGGGAAAGGAACCCCTAACGGAACTATTCTCCCTGGAAGATGTTTCTTACTAACCATGTAATATAACATAACTAGTTGAGCACTTGTCTGCTAAAGCACTAATGACCCCTACGCCTGGTCTCCACGCATGCCCCGGTTCTTGCATAACCGAGAGGGTATTCGGACACACTGCGGACTATCGGGTCCAGAGGTTGAAGCCAAAAGGTCCGCAATGAAAAACGATCTACAATCCGTCTAGAAGGCATTTTATATGTCATTTTAAATTACATAGTCAATTTGACTGGGTATATTCTTCTTCAATACCATCCAACAGGCTCTCTAATTTACAGTCCTATTGGGAATACTTGGCGGCCAGCCCTACCTGGTCGTACACTAAACTGACAAGGATCTCCTTCCCGTCGGGCCCCACAGGTCCGACCTCGGCCATGTGGTTTGGGTCAGCCTTCGTGTACCGCGTCTTCACCATGGCCCAGGCCTCCCTGGCGCCTTGACGGCAGGCCGATATCTTCCATAATCGGAAGCGCTGCCGCGCTCCCTTCAGCTTCTCTGCAAGCTCTCCAAGGCCTTCGGGCATGGAGAGGGATGGCCACAAAGCCTGGACGACGCCTTGCATCGCCTGCCGAACTCGTTCGTGCAGTTGCGATAGCTCGGGAAGAAGGTCACCTGTAGAACCGGGCATTTCCTCCGCAGGCCGACCTGACAGCATATCTACAAACATAACTCTGTCAATCGACTTCCTCGCCGAACTCTTTTTCGAAGACTCGTTCAAGCACTTACTAAAAATGCCGCGTCGAAGTCGCTGATTCTCCTTTACGAAATCCGATAGCTGAGCACGAACATCCTTTAGTTCCTCGCCCAGCTGGATATTGGCATCTTGAAACTTGTTCTTCTCTTGCCTCACCCTCGTAAGCACGCTCTCGCCGGCCTTTAACTGGCGCAAGAGTTGTTGCTTGTCCGGATCCACTCCGGCCCCATCAGCACTGTTATTGTCAGAATTGCACACATGCCGCACTTCACAACATACTTATATTTCGAAGCATATATTACCTGAGGGGGTCCCCTTGGCATTCTCTGAAGCGACTAGTGCGGCCTCAAGTTGGGCCTTGCACTCTTCCAGCTCCTGGGACAGTTGTGTATTCTTTTTTGTAAGATCCTGTGTAACAAATGATCCTTAAATCAGTTATTTTAACTGTTTCAAGTCTCGGGGGCTACTGACATATATAACCATCAGATTTACTCACCCGTATGTCTTTTACATACCGCTCTATGGCTTTGGCTAGACCATCTTGAGCGGCACGGAGGTACGCATCTCCCGTATTAAAGGTGTCCAACGCCTCTTGGGAAAAACATGCGTCACGAAGAACAGTCCGGCGACGCCTATGGTTCATGGCACTCTCCACCTCTGAATTGGTGGCAGATAGCCCGTCCATGTCCTCTGTCGGAGGAGCGTCCGGTGCGCGCCCCGTGTTCGCCTCCGCTTCCGGACCCAGCCTTGATGCCTGGTCGGTGGATATAGTCCGGCGGGCGCTCTTCTTCCTGAAGAGAGCATGAACGTTAGTATGCCTTGAAGGCATAAACCCTGGGCATTAAAGTCACACGCCGTACCGTTGCACCGGCGTCTCGATCCGGTCCGCACTCCTTTTTAGCCCGTCGGGCCTCAATGGCCCTTGTTGGCTAGCCACCGCAGGCTCGGACCTCCGCCTCAAGGATTTCCCCTGCAAAAAACGCCATTGGTATGCGGCAATCAAAAATAAGCATGGATGGATCCTCTTAAAGTACTGGGACTTCGGTCTCGGTTACCTTTGAGGCTGGAAGTAGTCCGGGATAATCGGCCGTAATGGCCACTAAGGTGTTGTCCTTACTCATTTGATAAAACACCCCATCAATCAGCTCCACGCATAAGTCCGGGTCCTCTTGGGAGTCCAGGTCGAGGGACCGTTCCTGGTCCTCAGGTTGTGGAAGAGGGCTGTTTCTCTCCTTTACAGTATGGCGAAGCTCCTGCATTAAAATTGCTAGACTAAGTACTTAACTATGGGAATTTGAAAACGGATAGACAAGTGAAAGTGTTCGCTTACCCAGCTTGGAGGATTGTACATAGAGAATCCGCCCCGTGGGTTGACATGGAGGTATTCCTCCTCTTCTCCCTTGTACAAAGCGGATAAGATCTTTGTTAGAGTGGCAGCCGAATCCGGCCCCTTGCGGCCGCACCGGGTGGCTTCGTCCTCCCCATTGAAATCCCCCATGGGGTGGCCTCTGTACTGAAGGGGCTGCACCCCCCGTGTAATGCATGTGGCCATGACTTCGATCATGGTCAGTCCGAAATGAGCTAACAACCTTATCCGGCTCATCAGGTAAAGGACGTCCCTGTCAGTTTCCCTCTGAGGGCTCCATGGACGCCAGCTCAGGCGTTTCTTTAAGGGGGCATTATTGAACTCAGGGAGGCCGATCCGTATAGGGTCCGGTAGAGGGACGTCGTCTATATAAAACCATTCTGAAGGCCAGTCCTCGGACGCATTCTTTGGGATTCCGGATAGATATCCGGTCCCGGCGACGCGCCATAGTTCGGCTCCGCCCACTTGATAAATCGACCCCTCCTGAGAGCGGGGCACAAGGCAGAATAACCTCTTCCATAGCATGAAATGGGCCTCGATGCCCAAAAACAGCTCACAAAGGGCCACGAAGCCCGCAATATGCAGTATGGAGGCAGGCGTGAGGTGGTGTAGCTGGAGGCCATAGAACTCCAGTAACCCCCAGAGAAACGGATGAATTGGAAATCCGAGCCCTCTTATCAAATAAGGGACAAAGCATACCCGCTCTCCTTTGGAGGGATTGGGGACGCTCTCCGCCTATTCTCCGCCACTATAGGTAGCAAGCCCGGCCCGAACTGGGACCATGTACGCTGGGGGGAGGAGCCCCTTGGTTTGGAGCGCTACTAGCTCACTGTGCGGGACGGAACACCTCTCCCAATCTCCGGGCCGAGGGCTGGAGGGGCGAGAGGAGGAGCTGCGTTGACCGGCCATGGTAGAATGTATCTTTGTGGAATGCACTCCGATGGATGCTCGCGGAGGGAAGATGGTGTGATTTCAGATCTAAAATCCCCGTCTCTTTTATAGGCGGCCCCTTTGCGCAGCTAAGGGGGTAAATGACAAAAAGAACCCCTGTCTTTTCACATTCTTTTGACACGTGGAAAATGGCCATTATTGGGCGCAGAAGCCGAGGAGCATGACATTCATCAGAAGCCGGACACTATTCGACAGGTATATGGGATTTGGAGAAGAACCCGCCTTGCAATGCCGAAGACAAATCTGCGCGCCGGACTCATCGTCATTGAAGCCTGGTTCGGGGGCTACTGAGGGAGTCCTGGATTAGGGGGTGTCCGGATGGCCGGACTATGACCTTTGGCCAGACTCCCGGACTATGAAGATACAAGATTGAAGACTTCGTCCTGTGTCCGGATGGGACTTTCCTTGGCGTGGAAGGCAAGCTTGGCGATATGATATGTAGATCTCCTCCCATTGTAACTGACTCTGTGTAACCCTAGCCCTCTCCGGTGTCCATATAAACCGGAGAGTTTTAGTCCGTAGGACGAACAACAATCATACCATAGGCTAGCTCCTAGGGTTTAGCCTCTCTGATCTCGTGGTAGATCAACTCTTGTACTACCCATATCATCAATATTAATCAAGCAGGAGTAGGGTCTTACCTCCATCGAGAGGGCCCAAACCTGGGTAAAAACATCGTGTCCCTTTTCTCCTGTTACCATCCGCCTAGACGCACAGTTCGGGACCCCCTACCCGAGATCCGCCGGTTTTGACACCGACACTCCCCCTACATGTATGCAGTCATGTGAATATGGAATGTAGAAGCATGTGAATGCATAAACATGACAGAGTAAGCAATGTGTTACATGTATCTTGGCCATATGCATCAAAGCAAAGAATATTAAAGAAAATACCTTTATGCTCATGAGTCCTTCTTGGAAACAGTATGTACATCATCAAGAATTCCTCATACACATGATTGTGATGCATATACTTACCTTGTGGTCTTGAGTTGGCTGAGGATGGAATGAACCTGCGTAAACAAGGTTAGACAACACAGATACACATACTAGCCAGAGCAAACAGAAGGAACCACAAGAATAGCAAGACTGGGATGACATGTAGAGAGTGAGTACTAAGTACCACATTGGATTAGACATGTCCCCAAAGGTAAAGATATGCAATGAATTTAAATGACTTCTTTCCCTTAGATGTCTTGCTCCCCCTGAATCTAGCATGGGATACTGGGAGAAGATAGGGAACAAAAAATCAGAGCTCAAAGGAACAAATGAACAGAGCTAATGCAAATAAGTACATATGAACATGTCTTTCCCCTCAAGAAGACATGTGGCATCTCTCCTCTTGAACACCAAGCATCTGGGATCCTTGAGAAATACTCTCTTCTTGAGTATTCTCTCCCCCTGGAGATCTCTCTCTCCCCCTATGGGAGTGATACTCTCTCTCTCTCTTTGGAAGTGATAAGCTTTGATGTGATCTCTCTCTCCCCCTTTGACATCAATTTCCAAGAAGGGCCTTCTAGAATTTGTAATGAATGGGTTTGATCCTTGAGTCACAGTAGAAAGCACTGATAAAAATGTGATGCTTGTAGAGGACAAGATTCATTGAGTGGAGCTGGATCAAAAGATAACGATGAATAAGTGGCAAGATGTTTATCCTGTTGTGAAGTCGGTGGCACCGAGTTGTATGCTTCGGTGGCACTGAAAGGATTCGGTTGGACCGAAAACAACAAACGGGTGAGGCCGAGTTCATCACGGAGAAAACACTTGTCACCTCAGCTCACTAGACTAGTAAGATCTCACAAAGATTTGCAAGGAATTAGACTGAATGATATGCAATGAATTGGATGCAAGAAATGTAGAGCAAACAGAAAAGAAAAGAAAGAAATCTAGATGAAGTTTTTTTTGAAAGGGGAAACAAACATGCATGAGACATATGCAAGAGCACAGAAAATAACATAAGAGAACTTCATCTAGAGATGGTCGGCGACAAAGTCACCTATGTTAGAGTACATTGACTTAGGAGTCAAGTGAGATCACTTGATCATAGGTCATACTCATTGTTTAAGCTCAAAATGGGGTTACCATTTTTCGTTTAAGCATCTTGATGTATTCACATCTTGTCGAGTTGCTTTAACTCATGTCTCGGAGTAAAGCTTCTCTAAGATGGAATGACATACCTTGGGTGGTGGTGTTGATCGTAATCATGTAGTTGAACTTGTGTGAGTTGCTCAAAGGTTGATGTAGCTCATCAAGAGTTGGGAGCACCACTTGGAATTTGAGTTCATCTACCTACATGGGTTAGTTCTTGCAAGGAAGAGCACTTGTGTATCCAAAAATGACAATCATGAACCTTAACATAGAATTTGTCAAAGGATATGTTTGAATGGTTCCGAGCTTCCTTGTCGTCAACCACCATAGTGTAGAGACTTGGTGATGTAGATATTGCTCAAGATATGAGTGGGTTACAATCTCATGGAATTTGATTCAACCAAGTACCTACAAGGGTTAGATAACACGCAAGATGCAAATATATCCAAGACATAAGATTTTCATCATAAGAGAAATATCAAGGATTAGTCATATGCTCATGTCTTGCATGTATCCAATGGAGTTTCTACTCCAAGTTTGGAGCATCAATGATGTTCAATTCTCCTCTTAACCTGCAAAACACTTTCTCATCAAGAGGTTTAGTGAAAATATCCGCTAATTGTTTTTCGGCGTGAACATGCTTAAGATTAATGTCACCCTTAGCAACATGATCTCGAATGAAATGATGACGAACTTCAATATGCTTAGTTCGAGAATGTTGCACGGGATTATGACCAATTTTGATAGCACTTTCATTGTCACAAAGCAATGAAACATGTTTCACATATATCCCATAATCTTTAAGAGTTTGGGTCATCCAAAGTAATTGAGCACAACATGAACCAGCGGCAATGTATTCAGCTTCGGCAGTAGATAAGGATACCGAGTTTTGTTTCTTGGAAGACCAAGACACAAGAGATCTACCAAGAAATTGACAAGTACCCGAAGTGGACTTTCTATCAACCTTGTCTCCGGCATAGTCCGAGTCGGAGTAGCCAACAAGATTAAAAGAGGCCCTCTTAGAATACCAAATGCCAAAATTTGGCGTATGAATTAAATATCTCACTATCCTTTTCACAGCCTTAAGATGACATTCTTTAGGAGCAGCTTGATATCTTGCACACAAGCACACACTTAGCATAATATCAGGACGTGAAGCACATAGGTATAACAATGAACCAATCATAGAGCGATAAACCTTTTGATCAACCGGTTCACCATCTTTGGTCAAATCAAGATGTCCACTAGTAGGCATGGGTGCATACCTTTGCATTCTTGCATATTGAACTTCTTGAATAAGTCCTTAGTGTACTTCGTTTGAGAGACAAAAGTACCTTCCTTAGTTTGCTTGATTTGCAACCCAAGGAAGAATTTGAGTTCACTCATCATTGACATCTCAAACTTCTCCGACATTAGCTTTCCAAACTTCTCACTAAAATGAGGGTTAGTTGATCCAAATATAATATCATCAACATAAATTTGGCATACAAATAATTCTCCATTAACCCTTTTAGTAAAAAGTGTAGAATCAATTTTTCCAATTTCAAATCCTTTTTCAATAAGGAACTTGGTTAAGCATTTATACCAAGCTCTAGGAGCTTGTTTAAGACCATAAAGAGCTTTGCGAAGTTTGTAGACATGATTGGGTTTCTTAGGATTGATAAAGCCGGGAGGTTGTTTAACATAGACTTCCTCCTCTATTTCACCATTTAGAAAAGCACCTTTAAATTCCATTTGGTACAAGGTGATATCATGGTGATTAGCATAGGCAAGTAAGATGCGAATGGACTCAAGTCTAGCAACGGGAGCATAAGTCTCACCATAGTCCATACCTTCGACTTGTGTGTAGCCTTGGGCGACGAGACGTGCTTTGTTGTGAACTACTTGTCCATCTTCATCTTGCTTGTTGTGAAACACCCATTTGGTACCGATGATGTTGTGGTTGTTATCAGGCTTCTCAACAAATGTCCAAACTTGATTTCTCTCAAAGTTGTGTAGCTCTTCATGCATAGCATTTATCCAATCCGGATCTTCCAATGCTTCTTCGACCTTCATAGGTTCAATGCTAGAGATGAATGAATAGTTTTCACAAAAGTTAGCTAAACGATTTTTAGAGCGAGTGATTCTCTCGGTTTGAATATCATTGTAGATTTGCTCGACGGGATGGTCTTTAGCAATTCTTGCTCGAACTCGTGAAAGCTTTTGCTTGGGTCTTGGTTGAACATCTTCTTCATCTTGTTCTTCTTCTTCTTCTTGGCCTTCTTCTTCTTGGCCTTCTTCTTCTTGGCCTTCTTCATTATTAGCGTTGTCATTCTCTTGTCGTGGTGGAGAAGGAGGTTGTTGACGTTCTTGATGTACTTCCTCATTTTCTTCATCTTGGTGTGTCCCACTTGTGGATGCTTCCATATCAACTCTTGGTTCACCTTGTAGTGAAGTAGAAGCTTCCACTTGGACGGACGAGGTACTCTCCTTCACCTCCGTTGGACGAACCTTGCCAATAGACAAGTCTTGGATTGCTTCCGAGGGGTCTTTGTCTCCTACATCAATTGGCAATTGCTCTACTTGCAAGCCGTTAGATTCATCAAACTTCACATCTACCGTTTCTTCAACCTTTCGGGTGAAATTGTTGTAGACACGGTAAGTGTGAGAGTTTGAGTCATAACCTAGTAGGAAACCTTCATGAGACTTAGGAGCAAATTTAGAACGACGATGCTTATCAAGAATGTAGCACTTTGAGCCGAATACTCGAAAGTATCCAACTTGGGGTTTGTTACCGGTGAGGAGCTCGTATGCCGTCTAGCCGAGTAGCTTGTGAAGATACAAGTGATTTGTTGCATGACAAGCTGTCTCAACCGCTTCTGCCCAAAAGTGCTTCGGCGTCTTGTACTCATCAAGCATCGTTCTCGCCATTTCGATGAGCGTCCGGTTCTTCCTCTCAACAACTCCATTTTGTTGAGGTGTGTACGTAGCCAAGAACTCATGTGAAATCCCTTCTTCGTCAAGAAAGGTGTTCACATTTGCGTTCTTGAACTTTGTTCCATTGTCGCTGCGAACCTTCTTGATCTTCACTTCAAACTAATTTTGAGCCTTCCTGGCGAAGTTTTTGAAGATCTTTTGGACCTGCGATTTATCATCGATAAAGAACACCCACGTAAATCTTGAAAGATCATCAACTATAACTAGACCAAAAGAATTTCCACCGAGACTTTTGTAAGCGTTGGGACCAAAAAGATCCATGTGAAGTAACTCAAGTGGCCTCTTTGTGGTCATGATGTTCTTCACGGGATGCCTTCCTCCAACCTGTTTACCTCCTTGACAAGCACTGCAAAGTCTATCCTTATCAAATATGACATCGTTAACACCAAGGATATGATTTCCTTTAATAAGCTTGTCAAGGTTTCTCATGCCAACGTGACCTAGTCGTCTATGCCATAACCAACCTTTAGAGGATTTAGCAATGAAGCAAGTTCTGGGTTGAGCCTTTTTAGTGAAATCAACAATGTAAAGATCACCTCTACGTATACCGGTAAAGACCATTTTATGATTGTCTCTACGAAACACTTGGCAATCTACTTCAGTAAATAGGACATTGAAACCAAAATCAGCAAGTCTAGATACTGAAAGTAAGTTGTAGCCAAGAGATTCAACGAGCATAACATTCTGAATTGAGCTATCATGTGAGATGGGCACCTTACCGAGGCTAACCACCTTACCCTTTGAGTTGTCACCGAAAGTGACATACTTTCGAGGACTATCATTTTCAGCAAGCTCACGAAACATGTCTTTATCTCCGGTCATGTGATCAGTACATCCACTGTCAAGAACCCATTCCTTTCCTCCTGCTATATATCCTCGAAGATTTGCCATAAGACCAAAGTGTCTCATTGCATCATCAAGATCAAAGTCATCATCATCATCATCCTCATCATAGTATCCATGTTCAATATCGTCATGTGGTGGATCAATTCCTAGTGAGATTGATTCATTAGTATGAGTTTGACAGTAATCTCCTCTATGAACTCTAGTAGCTTCGGAAATAATATCGCTAATAATTCCAACATTTCCTTTGGCACGCATAAGATTTGTAAGTTCAAATAGACAGTTACCAAACATAGGATCATTGGAATTCATCTTAGTCAAGGCAATAGACTTATGAAGAATTTCATCCAAATTTTTCAAAGAATAATTAGGATATCGTTCCTCAGAAATTTCCATATAGTGTAGGCACACTCAAGAGTAGGCAGCTTTCCAATCAAGTTTCTAGGCAAGCCTCTAGTGATAAGATTAACAGTTCTAACATTTCTAATCATGTCAATCGACTCATCAAGGGTAGGATGCATAGGATTAACATATGGTGCACAAGGACTAGCAATGTACTTGTTCAAATGATATTGATTGAAAATTACAAGCATCTCATTTTTCCACTCATGAAAATACTCTCCATCAAGTATAGGCACACTATGTCTAAGACTCCCCAAAGTAGACTCATCCATCTTCCTCCAATGGTGATTAAACCAAAGCAATGGAGACCAAAGCTCTGATACCACTTGTAGGACCTTGAGAAGAAGTAAGTAAGTCTAGAGGGGGGTGATTAGACTACTTGACCAATTAAAAATTAAGCCTTTTTCCCAGTTTTAGTTTTTGGCGGATTTTAGCAATCTTAGCACAAGTCAAGCAATCTTCATACAATTCAAGCAAGCATGCAAAAGAGTATATGAGCAGCGGAAAGTAAAGCATGCAACTTGCAAGAATGTAAAGGGAAGGGTTTGGAGATTTCAAACGCAATTTGGAGACACGATGATTTTTGAGCCGTGGTTCCGATAGGTGGTGCTATCGTACATCCACGTTGATGGGGACTTCAACCCACAAAGGGTAACGGTTGCGCGAGTCCACGGAGGGCTCCACCCAAGAAGGGTCCACGAAGAAGCAACCTTGTCTATCCCACCATGACCGTCGCCCACGAAGGACTTGCCTCACTAGCGGTAGATCTTCACGAAGTAGGCGATCTCATTGCCCTTACAAACTCCTTGGTTCAACTCCACAATCTTGTCGGAGGCTCCCAAGTGACACCTAGCCAATCTAGGAGACACCACTCTCCAAGAAGTAACAAATGGTGTGTTGATGATGAACTCCTTGCTCTTGTGCTTCAAATGATAGTCTCCCCAACACTCAACTCTCTCTCATAGGATTTGGATCTGGTCGAAAGAAGGTTTGAGTGGAAAGCAACTTGGGGAAAGCTAGAGATCAAGATTCATATGATACGAATGGAATATCTTGGCCTCAACACATGAGTAGGTAGTTCTCTCTCAGAAATGGTAAGTTGGAAGTGTAGGTTTGTTCTGATGGCTCTCTCCACGAATGAAGAGGAGGTGGAGGGGTATATATAGCATCCACACAAAATCTAACCGTTACACACAATTTACCAATCTCGGTGGAACCGAATCAACAAACTCGGTCAGACCGATTCAGTAAACAATGTGACCGTTAGGATTTTCGGTGGGACCAAAATGCAACTCAGAAGGACCGATATGGTTAGGGTTAGGGCATAACGTAATCTCGGTGAGACCGATTACACAAACTCGGTGGGACTGGTTTTGGTAATAAGCTAACCAGAGAGTTGGTCAGGCAAACTCGGTGGGACCGATTACTCAAACTCGGTGGGACCGATTTTGGTAATAAGTTAACCAGAGAGATTGCATTGTAATCTCGGTAGGACCGGTTACTCAAACTCGGTAAGACCGATTTTGATAATGGACATACACAATGAGATTACAATCCCATCTCGGTGAGACCGAGATCCCTATCGGTGAGATCGATTTGCCTAGGGTTTGTGGCAGTGGCTATGACATCTGAACTCGGTGGCGCCGGATAGAAAGAATCGATGGGGCCGAGTTAAACTTTAGGTTTAGGTCATATGTGGATGTGGGAAAGTAGTTGAGGGCTTTGGAGCATATCACTAAGCACTGTGGAGCAAGAAACTCATTAACCAACACCTCATCCCTCCTTGATAGTATTGGCTTTTCCTATAGACTCAATGTGATCTTGGATCACTAAAATATAAAATGAAGAGTCTTGATCTTGAAGCTTGAGCCAATCCTTTGTCCTTAGCATCTTAAAGGGGTTCCACATCCTTTAGTCCATGCCACTCCATTGTTGAACTTGTCTGAAATGTACTAGGTAGAAGTGTTAGTCCAACAAGAGATATGTTGACATTAATTACCAAAACCACGCAGGGAGCACTTGTGCTTTCAAACGCGCGCACCGAACAGGGTCACGACAGACGAAGGCGCGGTGACCAGGAGCCAGGCAACGACAACAACGGCCTTTAAGCCAGCTCGGGATGGAGGAGGGCTTGAATGCTTGGGCGGCCTAATCTGGGTGGCGCGGGCCGCGGCGTGATTTGACGAGTTGCCAGCCTCCGGTCGCCTCCGCCTCGCGCCCACAGGTGTTGAGCTGGCCGGCAGTCATAGCAGAGGTGAGGCAGCAGGGGCTCGTCGGCTCAGCAGGCGGGCGGATGTGGCCGCCATTATGGCAAGGCAGCGCAGCCGACATCTCCGGAGGGGTTACAGGGGCCGCAGGGCGCAGACATGGCACTGGTGGCGGAGGCACATGTCCCCGATCCAGATTTGACCGGGGCATATGGGTGCTTGACGTGGGAGCCGTGGACCGAGGCAATGATGCCGGCGAGCCTAGGAGGTCGGAGGGCACCGGCAGACGGCCGGAGGAGGTGCCGGCAAGGTGGCTGGGGGCGGTGGTTGGCGGAGATTGGCTGGCCGGTGCCGTAGGCGTGGAGCGGAGCTTGCAGGAGACGAGACGTCCTCGTACCGCCGGGCCGGCCTTGCGGCCGGCAAGGAAGGCCGCGGCGAGCGCGGCCGCCGGAGCAGGGGCGGTGAGGGATGGGGCCGGAGCGGTCGACGCTGATGTGAAAAAAAAACACAACTTCCTTCAATTATCCCAAGTGGTGGAGTGAGGCGAAGAACACATTTCAACAAAGGAGAGTGAGAAGATGAGGAAGGGGTGCCCCACCACTCAAGTTAAACAATCTTAGTTTTTGGTATGAACTTAAGTTTATGTACATAAAGTCAGGACCAACATCTGGAGCCTGTAGGGATATAAGATGATCTATAAATCTCTCCCTTCCTTGAGTAAGTTGAGTTTGTGAGCAACACAGCCGGGCGTGACACGGGATAAACCCCTCACCGACGCGCCCAGCCGACGATAGATGATTTCTCACGCACAAACAAGCATCGTCGACGGCCAATTATTTCACAGCATGCAAAAACTCCCATCCTCATGACTTGGTCTTGAAAGGGACGTAGTTCTTGAGCGACTCCGTGACCCCCTCGATGGACGCGACCGCCGCAGCCAGCGACACCAGGAAGCAGAGGAAGCTGAGCGTCTGCAGCGCCACCCACCTCGTCGTGTACCTCGGTATCCCGCGCTGCCGGATGTACATCTCCACGGGGAAGTAGACGGTGAGCGGCCAGAACCCGATGGCGCCCAGGAAGCCGAGGATGTCGTTGAAGAAGGGCATGAGGATGGCGAGCAGCGTGCTCACGATCACGAACGCCGTCCTCCACGTCAGCCTGAAGAGGTTGAGGTTCAAGCCGAGCCGCTTGCCGGTGGCGACGCGGTGCTCGCGGGTGATGAACCCGGCGTTGGGCCAGGTCGCGGCCGCGAAGCCCTCGACGGCGGCGAAGATGGGCTGGCAGAACACCTGGTAGGCGCCCACCAGGTGCACCACGATGCAGACGTTGGCGAAGTCGATGAGCCAGTAGGGCTCGTAGAAGCCGAAGCCGGTGAGGATGTTCCCCTTGGCGCCGTTGCCGAACGCCGCGTAGCCGAGGCAGCCGCACAGCATGTAGAAGGCCGTCGTGGTGGAGACTCCCACCAGGGTCGCCTTCTTCATCGTCTTGTTCTCCGCCGGCGGCGACCTCACCGTGTCCTACAACATGTTCATTCTGTCAGACTCTCACTACTGAAGACACAACAGTGACTCGTTTTCATGTTCATCGTCAGACTCGGGGATTTCTCAGGCAAAGCTTGCTCACCTGGATTTCTATGAGGATCATCGAGTAGGAGTAGGCGAAGGCGATGTCACCGAGCGCCTGGAACGCGAGCCAGATCTTCTGGGCCGAATCGACGTCCACTCCAACCTCGGTGCCGGTCAGGGTGGCCTTGCCGGTTGGACCTGATACGGTCTGCGCCAGGGAGAGGCCGACGGCGATGGAGGCGTAGGTGAACGACATGACCGCCGCGAGGATGGAGAGCCACCACAGGTCGTGGAAGTTGGGGACCTGGGAAAAGAAGATCTGGACGACCCCGAACACCACCATGTACATGGAGTCGTACACGCCGCAGTCGGCCGCCCGGCCGTTCTTGTGGAAGCAGTTGGCCTTGTTTATAGCACTGTTGTTGGTGGATCATCCAGTCAGAAGCCAAAACACAGAATCTCGAGACATTGAAAACTTTGTCAGATGATGAATCGACTTACGCCGCGCTGATGGACGCCGTGATCGTGTACCCGATTGCAGTTCCGACCAAGTTGACGTACTGAAAAACACCACAGGCCCACACTTGCGGCCGACCTGCATTCACAAAGGAGTACACCAACATGGTTAGTCCTGACGTCTCCAAATTTGGATTCAGAAAGAAGTTCCTCGGTGGTCAGTTGGGTTACATGAGGCATGAGACTTACTCAAGTAGGATGCGACGGCGTCCATGTAGGTGTAGTTTCTCTTCCCGGTGAGCGCATCGCCGGTGCGGTAGCAGTCGGCGAGGAGCCCGGAGGTGTAGAAGGTGATTGCTGCGAAGAGCATCAGGGTGACCGGCCCGACGACCCAGCCCAGCTGCGCCGTCGCCCAGGCGAGGGACAGCACGCCGGAGCCGATGACGGCCGTGATGATGTGCGCGCTCGCTGTCCATACCGTGCCTGCTCAACGAATCGCACAAGATTGTCAGTCAGTTCTTGGAAAGCAGCTTGAAAAGTTTTAGTGCTGTTCCGTTGTTGTAATTGCTGCTGAAACTTTACGGTTTCAATTTAAACACTCCGCATTTTGA
Organism: Triticum aestivum; assembly: GCF_018294505.1. NCBI lineage: Eukaryota > Viridiplantae > Streptophyta > Magnoliopsida > Poales > Poaceae > Triticum > Triticum aestivum. The sequence goes on from NC_057813.1 coordinate 502,792,300, forward strand.
TAACATGTACGACAAACAAAAATCTACCAAAGTTCAGAAGGAAAAATATAACGATGATTTGCACTACAGACTACAGAGTAATGTACTCTAGCAGTGTGGAAATGCAGTTAGAAGTCATGGAAAATTCATAATAATGTATACATTTTTGCAAGATGCATGAACCTAACAATTTTGACCCAAATTGTGCCAGTTGTGTGTGCTTTATGAAGAAAATAGTATGATAGTCTCAAACATATTGCAACCGTATGTAACTTGCTTTCTAAACAGCGCACAAATGGGCATAATTTTAGCCGAAATTTGCATGTTTATGCTTCATCTAGTAATTTGCGTGCTCAACATTTTCTGGCGAATTCACTAACAAAACATTATCTTGGGATGAGTAATTCTCAAGACATAGAGGTGGACAAACTCTTGCAGGATATCACAAACACACCAACATTTCCATGAACCTATTGTGATCGGGGCACGAGACAGGCATGAGGCTACTATGGTTGTAACCCCAGGCCTAGGATCAAATTTATGCACAGATCTCTTAGAAATATCACGAAACTATTAGTAAATGCTATTAAATTGTGCAGCCCTCGTCATAGCCTGGCCATGGGCCATGCCTACGCCTCGACAGAAAAATCATTCACTTGCGTGTGGATCAAACAGAGAACATAAATAAAGGGTCCAATTAGTAACATAATGTGATACTCATATCTATGAAAAAGCTTCAAATATTGCTAATACTTGCATATTAGCGACGGGCCTTTTGGATGAATACATATCTATCCAAACCACTAGTAAACAAAATTACAAAAAAGTAATATTTTTCGCATGGTAAGTATGAATACTATTTCTGTATATTGGTGTATTAAGTTTAGAAAAAATAATTCCACCAACATCCTTGATTTAGTTTCGAGTAATAAACAAATAAACCTTAATTAAAACTGCAACTAGTCTAAAAATAGAAACAACCCTTCAACGGAAGAGTACAGCTTCTTTTTTTTTTGCCAAAAAAATTGCAAGTTCAGAGTTGAACTTAATTGAACAAGTCAAACGATTCTATTTGCTCACAATCACAAGGTCTTAAAAGAACAAATGAGGTGACATGTGTATATCTTTAACCCATGTCTGTCTACATTTTCAAAAGGTCTAACTTTTCAAGGTTATCTTGTTAATATCAAAAGGAAATCCTGACCTTGAGAAGAATAAAAAATACTTAGGGCTCCTTTCGTTCACAAGGTTGTGTAACACAAGCAATAGATATGTAGAATTGCAGTTCCGTGCCATTTTGTATCATACATGGTTAAAAGGATGTTTGATTGATCAATGCAAAAACAGGATAACCTTTCTAAGTTGTTGGAGTCAATAAAATACTATGGAATGTCATGCAAAATAATGATTTTAAAAGATGAGTTTCAATGGTATAAATAAAACAACCCAAGGATTACACTTCGAAATTCCTTTAAATTGGAGATGCATGTAGGGGAACCCTCACATTATACTACTACTACTACTACTACCTAGAGAAAAATTGTGTGTACTTTGCGCTATAATTTTACGCTTTTCCATTTTTAATTCTACTACTTCTGTCATGGTTTATTGGTCCCTTTCGTATTTTGTGTTGAATTTTGACCTTTGATTTAACTAACAAAATGTTAATGCATGTAACCAAAAATACTATCATTGAAAACTATGTTCAAATATGAATCCGACGATGTATAATTTTTGATGACATGCATTATTATTTTCTTAGTTAAATTTATGGTTAAAATTTGGCACAAAATATTAAAGGGGCCAATAAACCAGGACGGAGGTAGTACATGATAAAAAGATGAATGGCATCCTAGTACATAGAACCGATATCTCATACCACATCACACGTTGAAATAAACCACTAAACCATGGAGAGAACAAATGTGAACACAAGGCCTCATGAATGTCCCTTGATGACCTGAACGGCCCCATGATCTACGTTTGCTTTCGGCCGGCCAACTCCAGGATACGATATTGACTCCTTTTTTTTTTCCTCAACATGGTAACTAGGAGGAGAGGATATTGACTTAGCTTAGCTAGGAACTAGGAAGAGGCCATACATTTGCGGGGCCGCGTAGAGGCGAGCGCCCGAAGGTCAGAGACGGCTGCCCTACGGCGCATCGCATCGGTGAGCTCATCCGCGCAGACCCCGCGGGCCTCTCGGCCGGCCATACCGTATCTCTGACGAGCTTCTCGAGTCAAACGACGAAAGCAAGGCCATCTTTTTCCCGCTCCTAGTCCTAGTCCTAGTCCATGGCATGCTTGCCCATAGGAGTAGTGTATCTGCTGCGTTGAAGGCATCGAAAGGATATGATCCGCAGCTCCATGCCTAGGCCGTACGACGTGCTTCCAAACGTCATGGGTCAGATTTTGCGTCAAAATAGAAAAGTTCATATCGGCTCTGTGTGTTGCTCGCATGGTATGGTGTGCGTGCAAGTAATATTATTTCCATTCCCGTAGAATTGTCCAAGGGAATTGACTGAAAGGGAAACTTGACCCGTGAGATACTGATACGGCTTGGCTCTGTCAAGCGCCCAGTATATCGCGTCAGGGGAACAGATTCTGCCGGGTAAGAAACCACACCAACGAGGGGCTTTCATCGAGTTGGTGAGATTGACAGGTTAGCACGCAGAATGAACAATCAGGAGTCATTCAGTCTGACCGTCGACGCCGTTGGCTTGAGCGTTCAGGGGCAGCGCTATCCTGGGTCCTGGCCTACCAGCATCTCTTCTCTGTCAAAAAGGCTAGCTAGGGTGGATGCTAATTTCCTTCCAACACGTGCTGGTCAAGGAATCTGTAAAGTAGCGGTAACGCACGCGCATGTAGGTCAGTCAGTCAGAGATGCGCGCCTGTAATTCCATATGGACCACGAGCATCCACGCTACCCTCCCCGCCCACACGATGACAAGGGCAAAGAGCCGACGTTTCTCCCCAGTAAATTGATTAGCTAGCGCTATTACGGTAAGACACGCTGCTGTGTTGCGGGAACGGAACCGGTGCACAGCTGTTCACCGTGCATAGAAGCAGCAGCACTACTGCAGTAGAGGCGATAGTATAGTCATGCACAGTGAACAGGTGTGCCGTTTCCCTCCAATGCGACCCCGTTGGACCCACATGCGACCCATGCTTGCGACCATGTGAGCACTCGTCTTTGCTTGATGAGCTAATAATTGGTCTCAAAATATTGGTATCGAGACAAATCTAGCTCCAACGTGCACGTCAGATGATATGCTCACTTGTTCATTTTTCTTTTCATTATTTTTCCTCTCTATCTGATTCTGATCTGGTGTAGTCACAAGCCTCCGATCGATTTGGAACGAAACCAAAGAGACCGAAGAGACGCGACAACCGTCCAACCCTTGCGAGCAGCAGGACTAGTGACCGTACGTAAACACGTTTGACCGATCCAGCCCAGGGCCCCATGGGCATGGCGTGCGAGCATGATAGTTTCTTCCGCCCACCGCGAAAACAAACAAGAAAACAGCTAAACTTTCCGGTGGTTTCTCTCCGCCTTCCGCCTTTGCTGAACACAAGCGGAGAGTAGCCTCGCGTCGCGTGCGGTCCCCCCACAGCGGGAGGCAAATCCGCACCCGAACTCCGTAGTGCCAACACAGACAGCGCAGCACATGTTTCCCAGCTCGGCAGCGGCGACTGACGGCGGCCGCCGCCGCACGACCGTGGGTCCAACGTGGCGATGGCACAAGCACAGAAAAGCGACCGCGCCGGCCGGCCGGCCGGCCGGCGGTAGTGTTTTGGCGTCAAGAAAAGCTAGCTGAAGCGGACACGCACGTGATAATTAAGCGTGCAAGCCCTTGCGCAATTTTGCAGCGACGCGAGTTGAAGGAAGTGAGTAGCTGAGCTGAGCATCGTGCTGCTTACCTGTTCGCCGCTGCTTGCCGTCGTCGTCCACGTCGACGTCGCCGCCCTGCGCCGGGGGAGGGGGGTAGTAGGCCTCGCCGGCGACGGCGCCGTTGCTGCCGTTCCGCGCCGCCATCTCCACGTCCTTGGTCATCTCTCCGTCAGTGCAGTGCTGTGATCGTCCCTCTCCCCCTTCCTCCCTCTAGCTGTGCTGTGTCTCTGGCTGGGAGGATGGGTAGGTGGTGTGGCTGTGCAGAACGAGTGAATGACAATCAGAGAGAAGAGCCTACCCTATATATATACAGGCGGTGAGGAGCACGGCCGTGCACGCGCGTATGCTATCCTAACATTTATTCCCCTTTTTTGTTTATTTGTTCACATCGTAAAACACTGGAAATGAACGTACGCCTTTCCACTGTCGTTTCGGGGTTCCAACAAAGCTGCCAACTTACATGGGAGAGGTCAAACATGGTGTTTTAGATTGGGTTGGTGTAGTAGTACTAGTAGTAGTATACTTCAACCAACCAATAAAGCAGATCCCCTTAATCAAGCTATTCAATCCTAATAAATGTAAATTTGCTTATTTAATAAAAAAATTGCGGGTGAATCAAAATTTGAGATTCTAAGAGCATCTACAACCTAATCCGCCCCCCTAAACATCCATGGGCGCGTCCGAGCGCATGCTCGGACAGCGTCAGACGGCTCCTCATTTATCCTCTGGGACAACCACACCCAAATGCAAATTCATGTGCGTCCATCATATAGCACAAATTCATCGTCAATTCAATCATGCAACAAAGCAAACTCGAGCACAATTCAACAATTCCACATATGCCAAAAAAAGTACGACAATTCATAAATATGTGATACGATAATGAATCATTCGCATTCGCACGTTGATCTGCTTCTTCTTCACCTCAAGCCACTTCTTGCCTTCCAGTCAAAGAGGGAAGCGTCGGCCAACACGATCCTCGCCCCCGTGTCCCGGGCTAGCTGCAGCCCCTCTTTCTTGAGCTCAATTAACGCAAAAGTCTTTGCCTTCTCGAGCTCCCATTTGACATACGGCTCATGCAACTCCAAGTCAATCCTCTCCTTCCAAAGCAGCAATTTTTTGTTCACCCTTTCCCCTCATAATCCATCCTCTCTTTTTGTGCATATAGAGTCAATGCTTGTGGTCAAAAAAGCTTCACACAACAAAACATCCTCCCTGGATGAGAATACTAGACCTCTTCACATGGGTGTGTTCTTCTTTTTCTGGTTATGACTGGCCGATATTTGCTTAATACTCCCTTTATAAACTAATATAAGAGCGTTTAGTGATCTAAACGCTCTTATATTAGCAGAGGGAATATCATACATGGGAGAGTTGATATCCCCAACGTCATAATGCAAGACTCTTGACCGTCATCGATCATGCCCGTCATGATAGCCTCCTAAAATGGTCATGATCACTAATGATGTATGCAACAAAACCATTTTATGGCATATGCATCACTAAATTAATTCAATGACATATGTATCCCTAAATTGGTTCAATGGCGTACGGAAAAAGGGGGACGGATAAATGCAAAGAGGGGCAAAAATTGCATTGTGTCCTGCTCCGCTATTTAACCAAATAGGACTAGGGCAGACTCAGATTTGGCGGTTCCTGGAGCTGTCCCCGCTTGTTAGAGTTGCGGTGAGTCGTACACCATCTCGAACGCCTCCAGTTGCGTCCAGCCATCCAATCCCCGAAAAATCGTCCGTCCGAACGGAGTCGGTCGCGACCGGGGGGGGGGGGGGTGGCACCTTCCTTCTCAGCGGCAGAAAGGACGCGAACTGGGTCGCGACCGGAGCGGACACGTCCATGTCGGCGACGATCACTGCTTGCTCTCTCATAAGAGTGGTTGGGTAACCCCCAAGTGTAAGGGTGAAATAACCTAGCAATAAGTATTTACCTTAGTAGAGAACTAAGGTTTATCGAACCATAAGGAATTCTTCCAGCAAACAAAGCCATCGGTACTTGCACACCAAACACAAGAGAAACTTGTCCCCAACACATCAAGAAGGTTGTCAAGCTTCTTGTCTTGTTAGCTACAAGATTAAATTGCACTGTATGGTAGGAACTAGATAAAATAAAAGAAATGGTACATCAAGGAAGCGATATTTTTGGTAAAGTTTTCAGTATAGGAAAATAGACCCCTGGGGCCATAGGTTCACTAGTGGCATCCCTCCAAGCATACAACTGCGGTGTGGTGAATAAATTACAGTTGGTTAGTGATTAAAGTGCAACATTCATATTTCTAACTATGATCATTCTTCATGGAATAATCTCATATCGGCATTACGTCTGTATAGATCATTATCCAACTTGATCTACAACTTGATCATTATCCAGACTGCTATCCAACATGCATCTTGAAGTATTAAGTTCATAGCAAACAGAGCATTGTAATAAGCATGATGATATAATAGACAGTAAAACTATCATCCAAGTATGATAAAGAAACAATCATTTTATCCTTAGTGGAAATAATACAATACGTGTCTTGTCCCTTTGTGTCACTGGAGTATGGGTCACCGCAAGATATGACCCACTACAATGCGCAACTCCCACGGAAGAAGTACCCATCAAACTTGGCCAAAAAAATAGATTGGAGAGCATACAAAACTATTCAAATATACATCAAAGAAACTTCAAAAGATTCAATTGATAGATGGAGAGGCAACAACTTTTATAAAGAGGATTGATGAGTTCATCATGACTAAGAAGGATTTTGCCTCTGAAGTTATGCAGCCAACGGTAGACTATGCGGAGAAGAATCAACAAGAGAAGTTGGGGAGATGGTGAGAGATGAACGAGAACACGAAGAGCAAGGTCGACATGGAGGACTGCAGGTTCCAACTCAAGGAGAGCCGGTTGAGCGAGAGAGGACGACCAAGGAAATGTTGTTAAAGTGTGTGATGCTTAACGATGAGAATGTGATTTATATCTATGCGGAACCGAAGATCAATTAGTTACATGCACATACCTAGGAAATAGGAGAGGAAAAATGATAAAGGATAATTTTTTTGGAAAATCCAATTTTGCATGCTAGTTCTAGAGCCTTTAAAAAAGTTACTAAACCTGTTTAAATCTTGACTTTTTAGAGAATCTGCAAAGGTTGATCTTAAGAAGTTACGGCAAATTGACAGGTTTGACCCTCATAGGGCTACAATTGAGGGCATACGCTTTATAGTGATGGCATCTTGTCTTAAAAACCATCACAAACAATTCTCTACAAAAGTAGTTGGTGATGAGAAAATGTATGATGGTCTCTAAAAACAATCTGCGATGTTACATTAAAAAGTTCATTTGCGATTAACTTTAGTGGACCCAAAGTTTTGGTTACGGTTGTCAGATTAAAAAGAGCCCAAAAATATTGGTGACCTTTGTACTTGTAGAAATTCATATGGTAATTGATTAAGCCTATCAAATTTGAATTGGCTTTTATTGTGGTGGTAACTTCTTTTTTCGTGTGCCACTATTTACTATTTACTATGTGTGATCATTTTTCTAGTGTCTTCCTCCTCCTCCAAGTCAGTCCTTTTGTTTCTGTTTTCATCCTCTCTTTCTGCATAAATTAGATGATACTCCATTCATTGCTACGAAAATTGATTTTAATATATTTCAATAAAATTTGATTTTATCAAATAAAAATATTTGGAATAATAATATAAGAACTTAAACTATTATACAAATGGTTTAGTTGTAAATATATTTTTATTACATGGATATATTTCTCTGCATGATTCCATGTTAAAATGGCGTACTTATATTATATGTTAATAGAGAAATAGTATTTATTTTAGGAAAGGCCGTCATGGCTAGCTTTATTAAAACAAAAATAAGGTTACATTGTCTGTGAGCTTACTAACAACAAATTCAGGTGGCTCATCCAACCAACTATAGAAGACTTAATACAATAACTATAATTTGCTAGCACAAGAGTCGTTTGACTAGCCGAACAAAAACACTGCTTAAACATGACATTTTGGATCATTATAGTTGTATCACTCTGTGAAAAAAGCCGATGCTGCGTCTCACCATCTTGTTTGCCCAGTGCAAAAATTAATCACTTGAAGATAGTCCGATTCCGCCTCAAACCGGTTGAAGCCAAGTGAGTTAGCAAGTCCCAGACCATCTCTCGTAGCCTTTTTTTTTTTTTTTTTGAAACAAGCTCTCGTAGCCATTGCTTCTGAGGTAATTCTGTCGACAGCATACCGGATAAACTTGCATTGAGCAAGGAAGAAATTACCTCTATCATCTCGATAGCACTATAGCAGTTGCGCCCACTCCTTCATCCAAAAAGAACGCAGCATCCACGTGTACAGTTGTATATATAGTGTGGTCACTCCAACAGTTTGTACGTAGTGTGGTGTACAACGGTAACACGAACCTCGATCGTACCAGCTGGCCGGCCGGACTTACACGGCGTCGTGGCCGACCGATCGGGGAGGGACCAGCCTGAAAGCAAGTTTGGCCCCAAAATAGCTCGCTCTGTACTATCGGTCACCAAACACCGATTCGGAATGACGTGCCGCCCCGTCGCTGCATCTTGCCGTCGCCGCGCACGCCTAACACTCCCCGACAGTACGGCACTGCCGATGATCCGGTCCCGATGGCCGTACACGCCATGCATGGTCGCTCCGGTGCACACGAAACGGTGGGCGGATTGGCGGACGAACGTGCGAGTGTAAAGCAACGCGCCCAACGGATTCGGGAGCGATTGTACGTACGTGCGGCCGAGCTCGCGGACGGATCAGATGATTTGCTTCTCCCCGATTCCAAGGCTACGGAGGTAGCACCAGCTGACCAGCGTGAGCAACGCGCGAGAAGGATGCGCCGGGGCTGGTCCCGTCGGTCCGTGGGAACCTCCCGCTAGTTTTCCTTTTCCTCCGTGGAGAACCCCGTACGCTTGTGACACTTCAGCCAAAGAGTACGAGCAACCAGAGTGCCCTGCACACAGAATTAGAGTTCAGGATAGTAGTGATCCATCTCAGCATCATCACCAATGAGCCCCGGGCTGAGGATTCGATTGGCTATTCGAGTTGTTCCAGCATGTTACGCAAATAATTGAAGCAGCAGCTGGGCAACGGGAAGCATCGGGAGCAACCGATTGATCGCCGGCCACGAGGGAATCCGCGGTACAGGACGCCGGGCGCAACAAGACACGAGTCATCGCCCATGTTCCGTGGTCAAATTCGTACTGCCGCGGGCGCGACCGGTTGATCCGGGCCTTCTGGCGCCGTGATGTCACTGATGCTGTGTTCCCTCCGTATCACAAGACGAGGTGTTTTTTGTTTCGTTAGATCGATCCAACTCATACGGTACGGTCTATAGAACATGAAATTGACACCTCTAGCCTCACTTTCAGAAGCATCTAATACGTACTACCTCCGTAAAGAAATATAAAAACGTTTAGATCATTAATGTAGTGATCTGGATGCTCTTATATTTCTTTATAGAGGGAGTACTACACAATTGTGATTTGCCCAAGCAACTATTGGTCAAACTTTTATCGCCGAATGCACCCAATGTTTTGAAAGGGGGGCTATTAAACAAGCATGAAACAGAAGCCCAAACATTGGCTGTGTGCTTCCTTAATATCTCGACTAGGTCTAGACATGGTGTCATTACAGAAGCCAGGTGTAACAGATATCATCTCGATATTCATATGTTATTCTTTCTCGGAAAAATTTAGCTCTGCCCTTACTCAAAAGAAAAATCAGCTCCATCATGTCAGAAGAGAACAGAATAGTTAAGTATATTACAACTATCTAATACTCCTTCCGTCTCATAATATAAGAGCGTTATTGACACTAGTGTAATATCAAAAACTTTTATCTCCGAATGCGATTTGGTATCTCCTAAACGCAAGCAACTAACTTTTATCTCCGAATGCACCCAATATTTTGAAAGGGGGCCTGTTGTACAAACATGAAATGGAAGCCTAAACATATTAGTTCTATCGTTTCTGGTTGTGTGCATCCTTAATATCTCGACTAGGTCTTACATAGTGTCATAGTGTCATTGCAGAAGCCAGGTGTAACAGATGTCATCTTGATATTAATATGTTATTCTTTCTCCGAAAACTTTAGCTCTATCACGTACTCAAAAGAAAAATCGCTCCGTCATGTCATAAGAGAACAGAATAGTTAAGTGTATTACAACTATCTAATACTCCCTCCCTCTCATAATATAAAAGCGTTATTGACACTAGTGTAATATCAAAAACTTTTATCTCCGAATGTGATTTGGTATCTCTTAAACGCGAGCAACTAACTTTTATCTCCGAATGCACCCAATATTTTGAAAGGGGGCCTGTTGTACAAACATGAAACGAAAGCCTAAACATATTAGTTCTATCGTTTTTGGTTGTGTGCATCCTTAATATCTCGACTAGGTCTTACATAGTGTCATACTGTCATTGCAGAAGCCAGGTGTAACGGATGTCATCTTGATATTAATATGTTATTCTTTCTCCGAAAACTTTAGCTCTATCATGTACTCAAAAGAAAAATCGCTCCATCATGTCATAAGAGAATAGAATAGTTAAGTGTATTATGTCCATGCCTAATTTTTCATGGAAGATTTTAAACTAACTACTCCCTCCGCTTCTAAATATAAGTCTTTATAGAAATTTCACTATGGACTATATACGGAGCAAAGTGAGTGAATCTACACTCTAAAATGCATCTATATACATCCGTATGTGGTTTATAGTGAGATTTTTATAAAGACTTATATTTAGGAACGGATGGAGTACTTTATTTGACGGCCATAGAAGATGCCAAAACAAGACAACCAGCAAACGAGATGTACTTTGGTTTAATCGATCATGTCTGTCTATTTTTTCTTTTTCTTTATTAGATTCGATCATGTTTGTCTTATTCTCAGGCCACCTGGAAGAATTGCACCTGAATACACATTCAAGTCTTAAGATTCTTTCTGCGCAAAAAAAAAGTCTTAAGATTCTTTATTTACTAATTATTCCAACCTTGCTGGAAACATTGTAGCTTTGTTGCATGGCCCACTATAGATCAGTAACCGTAATAACAAGTGGGGAAAAAATAACTTCAAGCTTGCGTTCAGATCATGACAACTAAGACTCACAAGTAAGGCCTCTGACCAGTAAATTTGCTGCGGCATCTGTCCGTGGATAGGGGGTTCACTCCACAGACACTGATATTAAAGGCCGTCATCCAACGCGTCTGCACACATTTAAAAAAAATCAACTAACCGGACGAAATTCATGCGGATTTTCATATAAAGCGGACGAGATTCATGCAAACACGACAGATTTCATATAAACCAGACAAAATTCATTACATTTCGGACTTACTTCAACTAAAAACGAAGCTCGTCCGACTCTGAAGGTATAATTTCGGACATACTTCAATTCTAAACTTAATCCAAATGATCGCTGGTGGCCGTCCTCATGTCCGGTCATGAGCCCCGAGAACTGAAGCTCCGGTAGTTGTCTTCGCCTTCTCCAGTTCCACATCGGCGCTCTCCAGCTTAGCCTCCTCAGCCTCCGCCACCGCAGCTTGAGCGCCTATAGGCTGAGAATTATCGGGCCGCCAAGCTTGGCTTCAGGCGGAGGGGAAGAGAGGTAGCCTTTCTGGGACCCGAGCAGCGGCGACCTATCATGCACTCCTCTTCCTTGCTGCCGGCGGCGCCCGCGGACGTGTCAACTTCGTGGTCGTGGAGGCGGGGCGCGGCCTTGGCAGAGCGGAGAAGTCCTCCTCATCGTCGGTCTTGCTCCACACCTCGTCTGAGGCCTCGTCGAACTCCTTGTAGGCGACCTCTAGTTTCGCCTGACGCTGGTAGTACCGTCAGTGGTCGAGACAGATCTCGCGTGCGGAGCGGTAAGACTCTAGCAGCACCGCCTACTACGCCACGTCCGCGTCCGGCGCGATCGCCCCACCGGTGGCGAGCTGCTCCTTGCTACTTCTTGAGATTGCGTTGGTTTTTTCTTTGAATAGGAAAGGGTGATATAGTGAAAGTGCAACTATCCCTAGGTGGTTTTGGTAATTCCTAACAACATATAGCTCATTGAGATAATACTATTCAAAGACAATTATTTCAGGAAAGCTCAATGAATGGCATGGCATGGATGAGGAAAGTGGATCCCTCAAAATACTAAGAATAAAAGGATTGGCTCAAGCTCAAAAGCTCAAGACTCTTCATTTTATATTTTAGTGATCCAAGATCACATTGAGTCTATAGGAAAAGCCAATACTATCAAGGAGGGATGAGGTGTTGCTTGATGAGTTTCTTGCTTCAAGTGCTTAGTGATATGCTCAAAAAACCCTCAACTACTTTCTCATATCCACATATGTTCTAAACCTAAAGTCAAACTCGGCCCCGCCGATTCTTTCTATCCGGCGCCACTGAGTTCAGATGTCATAGCCACTACCACAAATCCTAGGTAAATCGGTCTCACCGAGATGGGATTGTAATCTCTCTGTTTCCCTTCGTAATGTTTCGATCTAACCGAAGTGAGCGATCGGTCCCACTGAGATTGCAATGTAAACTCTCTGTTTCCCTTTCGTAACATTTCGGTCTCACTGAAATGAGCGAATCGGTCCCACGAGTTTACCTGACCAACTCTCTGGTTAGCTTATTACCAAAATTGGTCTCATCGAGTTTGTGTAATCGATCTCACCGAGATTACGTTATGCCCTAACCCTAACCATATCGGTCCTACCGAGTTGCATGTCGCTCCCACCGAAAACCCTAACGGTCACTAGGTTTACTGAATCGGTCTGACCGAGTTTGTTGATTCGGTCCCACCGAGATTGGTAAATTGTGTGTAACTGTTAGATTTTGTGTGGAGGCTATATATACCCCTCCACCTCCTATTCATTCGTGGAGAGAGCCATCAGAACAAACCTACACTTCCAACTTACCATTTCTGAGAGAGAACTACCTACTCATGTGTTGAGGCCAAGATATTCCATTCCTACCATATGAATCTTGATCTCTAGCCTTCCCCAAGTTGTTTTCCACTCAAATCTTCTTTCCACCAGATCCAAATCCTGTGAGAGAGAGTTGAGTGTTGGGGAGACTATCATTTGAAGCACAAGAGCAAGGAGTTCATCATCAACACACCATTTGTTACTTCTTGGAGAGTGGTGTCTCCTAGATTGGCTAGGTGTCACTTGGGCGCCCCCGACAAGATTGTGGAGTTGAACCAAGGAGTTTGTAAGGGCAAGGAGATCGCCTACTTCGTGAAGATCTACCGCTAGTGAGGCAAGTCCTTCATGGGCGACGACCATGGTGGGATAGACAAGGTTGCTTCTTTGTGGACCCTTCTTGGGTGGAGCCCTCCGTGGACTCACGCAACCGTTACCCTTCGTGGCTTGAAGTCTCCATCAACGTGGATGTACGATAGCACCACCTATCGGAACCACGACAAAAACATTCGTGACTCCAATTGCGTTTGAATTCTCCAAACCCTACCCTTTACATTCTTGCAAGTTGCATGCTTTACTTTCCGCTGCTCATATACTCTTTGCATGCTTGCTTGAATTATGTGAAGATTGCTTGACTTGTGCTAAGATAGCTAAAATCTGCCAAAGACTAAAATTGGGAAAAGGTTAAGTTTTTAATTGGTCAAGTAGTCTAATCACCCCCTCTAGACATACTTCAAGGTCCTACAAGTGGTATCAGAGCCTTGGTCTCCATTTTATTTGATTTCCATAGCTTTTGGTGATCATAGCCTTGGTTTCACAACTTAGGAGAGTATGGCGTCTAGCGAGGGAAATTATCACCGTAGAGGTCCTTACTTTGATGGCACTAATTTTGCTAGTTGGAAGCATAAGATGAAAATGCATATTCTCGGACATAACCCCGCCGTTTGGGCTATTGTGTGTATTGGCTTGCAAGGTGAATTCTTTGATGGGAGAGAACCAAACCGTGAAGCTAGTGCGGATGAATTGAAGATGCTGCAATACAACGCTCAAGCTTGTGATATCCTCTTCAACGGATTGTGCCCCAAAGAATTCAACAAAATCAGCCGTCTTGAGAATGCAAAGGAAATTTGGGATACTTTGATTGATATGCATGAAGGTACCGACTCCGTCAAGGAATCCAAATTGGATGTGCTCCAAAGTCAACTTGACAAGTTCAAACTGAAGGATGGTGAAGGTGTCGCTGAAATGTACTCTGGGCTTGCTCTTATCACAAATGAGATTGCGGGCTTAGGAAGTGAAGAGATGACCGACAGATTCATCATCAAGAAGATCCTAAGAGCATTGGATGGAAAATATGATACCGTGTGCACATTGATCCAAATGATGCCCAATTACAAGAATCTCAAGCCAACGGAAGTCATTGGAAGAATTGTTGCTCATGAGATGTCACTCAAGGATAAGGAGGAACTTCACAACAAGTCAAGTGGTGCTTACAAAGCCTCATGTGAAGCCCCTACATCATCAAGTGAGAAACAAACCTTCAATGAAGAATTGAGCTTAATGGTGAAGAACTTCAACAAATTCTACAAGAGTAGAAGCAAAGAAAGAAGCTCCAAGTCAAGGTCCTACAATGACAAAAGATTTTCCAGTCGAGAGCGCAATTGCTACAATTGTGGGAGACCCGGACACTATTCCAATGAGTGTACGGCACCCTACAAAAGAAGAGAAGATTCTCCCAAGAGAAGAAGTAGAAGAGAAGAATCACCGCCAAGAGAGAGAAGGAGTAGAGATGATCGTTATGAACAAAGAACATCCCAAAGAAGCAAGGATTCGGAAAGGAAGGACAAGTCATCAAAGAGCTACACAAAAGAAGACATCAAGCTCATGTTGGTGAATGGGTATCCGGTTCTTACTCTGAAAATCACTCCGAGAGAAGCTATCACTCTGACTCCGAACACACTCAAGATGAAGGTGTTGTCGGTCTAGCACTTGTGTCGACCAACTCCTACGACATATTTGATTCACCAAATGAAAGAATTGGAAGATGCTTCATGGCTAAAGGCCCTAAGGTAACTCACCCCGAGTATGTTGATTTCAATAGTGATGAAGATGACTTGTTAGGTGATGATGATTTACTTGTTGACAACTCTAGTGATGAATACTATGATGAAACGTCAATTAATCATGCTAATCAAGATAAAATGAATGACAATGATAAGGAGAAGATTGAGCTTCTAACTAAAGAACTAAACACTCTTAAGTTAGCTCAAGAAACTATCTTAGAAGATCATCGAGAACTTTTAAGGGCTCATGAGAAGTTACGCTTTGAAAAGCTCAATCTTGAGCAAGAGCATGAGTTCTTAAAAGCAATCAATGATGATCTTCGCAAGAAAAGTTCTTCTTACATTGCCAAGCGCTTACTCTTATTTACATACATGCCTCGAGTCAAGTCCACTAACAAGAACAAAAAGGATTCTTCCTCTAGTAGTAACAATAATCATGCTAAATCCAATATTGTTGCTTCTAGTAGTTCTCTTGATTCCACTAATGATTCTCTTAGCCAAGTTACACTTGAGCAAGAAAATAGCTTATTGAAGGGAATTATAGAGAAAGGTGTTTACAAGAGCCTTGCCGGGAGTAAGCAATTCGAGGAAATTGTACGCAAGCAAGGAAGGCACCGGAAGAACCAAGGTGTTGGTTCTGAACGAAAGTTTAATACCAATGGAGTTGAGTGGGAAGAAGATCAATACACCAAGACGAAGTTTGTTCCTCAACAAGAGAAGTATGATCCTACTTCCTTCAAGGGAACACAAGCTCAAGATGATCTTCCACCACAAGACCACAAGCAAAAAGGCAAGGACAAGCTTCAAGAGGAGATTGATGCATTTGAAGAAGCTCCTAAGGCCTTGGTCAAGTGGGTTCCCAAGACTACGTCAAGTTCTACTTCATCAAGCACGACTACAACTCCAAGGATTCCCATCAAGATGATGTGGATCCTGAAGAAGAAGAACTAGAGAGTTCTTGAGGGTGACTCCGCCAACATTCTTCACTCATATCATTATGGCAAGGACAAGTGCAATCAACTTCCACATCTTGCACTAGTTCAAGGAGTCACAAACCCTCTTGTTGCTAAGGCAAGGGACAAGGTAACCTAATGCTTTCATGGACATCATATTGTGTGTGCATCACTCTATGTCTATGGATATACTTGTTTGTTCCTTGTGGGACTAACCCGTGTAGGTATTGAAAGTGCAACTCACTCCAAAGGATTGCTCCAAATGATCTTCATCAACATTGAGCATCCACATCTTGAACACCTACATGAAGTCATCATCGACAAAACCCAAGGTTAGTTCATCCCTCTTAGGGGGGATCTCACATCTAGGGGGAGCTTAACTCTAAGAATTGAGTCAAAGCAACTCTAATGATGTGAACACATCAATGCATTATGTAAAAGTGGTAACCCACTTGAGCTTAAACGATGAGTATGACCTATGATCAAATGTTCTCATTTGACTCCTAAGTCAAATATACTCATATATAGATGACCTAGTCATCGCCAATTGTTTGATAGATGCTAGAATTGGTTGTGCATGCTTTGCCACATATTTCATTTGCCATTTTATTGTGTGAGCATGTTGGTTGCATATTTTACTCATTCGAGGACATCCATTTGTTGCTTTGATTGATTGGCTTCTTTTTCTTTTGCCAAGTGGATGAACAAGAATGCCTAAGAACCTTCTCTAGCTATCTATGCTTCTCTTGTCTCAAACTCTATTCATGCTACATCACAAAATTTGATCAAGTCAGCTTCGAACCACTCTGTGTGAGGAGCACTCGGGGTCCCCGTTTCGTCATGGACTTAAACTTCCAAAACTTCTTTGTGTGTTTCGGTCTGACCAATTCTTCCATTTTGGTCATACCGAGATCACTAAGTCGATCTAGGTTTTCAATCTCAGTGCAACCGATTTGAACTTTTCGGTCTCACCGAGTAGCTGTAACTGTCAACAGTTATGCATCTCGGTGCCACCGAGTTGTTCCACTCGGTCACACCGACATGATCGGACTATATATACACACAGGCAAAAATTTGGAAAACTTCTCCAAACCCCTTCTCCCGCGCATAGCTTGCTCTGCCTCCTAGGTCTCCGGATCATCGACTTCGTCGCCAGCCGCCTCCAGTCACTGGTCTCCGCCGCCGTCAACAGAATTCATCCCCGCCGTTGCCGCCGTAGCGAGTTCATTGCCAAACTAGGGTATGGACTCGATCACAGTGCTATCCTCGTCCAATTCCTAGCACATTGTGTTCATTATGATTCTTGCCACGATTGAAACGCATCTATCCAGTCAAAACAATCCTTAGATTAGATGAGATTTGAAAATGTAGGGTTAGGTTTCCGCCGAAACCATCTCGGACCCACCGAGTTGAAAAACTCGGTTCCACCGATTCGGCTAAGTCCATTGCACAAGTGATTCTCGGTCTGACCGAGAATTGTGAATCGGTGTGGCCGATTTTAGAACTTTGTGAAACCCTAGCAGTCTCGGTGCCACCGAACTGTGACTCGGTCTGACCGAGTTCACTAGTTTAGGTTCCAAAAGTTGCTTCGGTATCACCGAGTTTGCAAATCGGTTGATCCGAAATGCTTTCTGTGGAAAACTAAAACTAAGTTTTTGAGTCATTCTTTTGCAAAAATCTCTGCATTTTATGATGATCATCCATTCTATCTCAACTACAACTATTCACAGGGTCAGCAGTCAGAGCTTGCAGCATGTCAGACCAAAGTGACAGCCAGAACAGGGAAGAGGAGCAGATTCACATGAGTGAGGGCACTAGTCCCTCTAGTACCTCAGATGAGGGCAGCAGGAGCACTCCTAGCAATTTCCCCAAAGCAGCCACAAGAGCTAGAAGGAAGAGAAACTCAGACTCTGAGGATGAGGACTATGTGGCAGCTGAAGATGAGGCTACTTCCAAGAAGATAGTGCTCAAAAAGGAGTATGGATCAACAAAGACTACAAAGCCTGGACTGAACATGAAGGTCCCTGCCAAGAGGACACCTATGCTAAAGGTCAGAGGATCAACACAAGAACCTGAGAAAGCTGATCCCAAAGAGCCAGCTGCAGAAGGAAAGAAGAGGAATGAAAGGGTCAGAAAGACCATGGCCAGAGTTGTTGGCCAACCTTCCATGATGGAAGAGGAGGAGGAAGAAGAGGTTGCTGCACCAGCACCCAAGGCACAAAAGCTGATGGGTGATGCTATAAGGTCAGGGGCTGCATCATCAAAGCCCAAAGAAGCACCCAAAATTGCCTCCAAGGCCATGTCTGCACCTAAGAGGAATACCAGGAGCATACCAGCTGCTGAGAAGAACAAGGCCCCAGTGCCTGAAGTTGCTGAGGAAGAAGATGAAGGACAAGTTCTGAGGAAGCTGAAACCCAAGATTCCAGACCACAATGATGCTCATCCAGTGGCTGAGAATATGAAGCTGAGGAAGGATGCAGGGCTTAGGCAGTGGAGATTGTTTGGTCCCTATGCAATAAGAAGAAGAACTGATGTTGATTACAGGTTCCACACTAAGGAACAGTAGGACTTTTATGAGACTGTGTTGTTGGACAAGAAGCCCATAGTTTGTGATATGAGGTGGGTAGATTGGAAATACATGAAGGAAAATGAGGATCATTACCCAGGAGTACTTGACAGCTTTAAGGCTTGTGGAGTTGATGAGTTTGTTGGACAGAAGTTCACAAACTGGAATGATGAGCTAATTATGTAATTCTACTCCACAGCTCACTTTTATCCTGATGGCAGAATAGTCTGGATGTCTGAAGGTACAAGGCACCAATCAACTATTGAGGAATGGGCAAATCTGATCCATGCCCCAGAGGAGAATGAAGATGACTTGGATGTCTACTCCAAGAAGAAGAAGGATCACAATTCAATGTCACACATGTACAAGGAGATCCCAGACAAGGCACTTGAGACTTTCAAGTTTGGGCCTGTCCATTTTCTTTTGTCAGGGCTGCCAACGATCAACTGGATCCTAAGGCACACTCTATTGCCCAAGTCTGGTGACCACAACATGATCATAGGGCATGCAATTAATTTGCTACACATATTTGATGTGCCACAGAAATTCAAGGTCATGAGCCTCATGGTTGAGACTATCAAGAGGACTGCAACAGACCAGAAGAGAATTTGTGGGCATGCCCCACAAATCCAGGAGCTGATCAATTCCAAGATGGGCACAGGAAAATACTTGTTGGATAAGGAACACTTTATCATCTATCCAGATTTTGAGGACAATCAAGTTATCATGAATGAGAATGAACCATCATCAGTGCAAGCTCAAGAGAAGAAGGAGAAGGCTGCCAAGATGCCAACTTTAGAGGAGGCATCTGAGTACTTTTTGAAGAGCAAGCAGGACCAGCTTGGTTACTTAATAGTATCAACTCTGAGGATTGAGAAAGGGTTGGCCACCCTAACTCAAAACTAGGAGAGCCTGGAAAGAATCATGGAACAAAAATTATATGACCTGGATGTTAAAGTAATTGAAATTCAGTCAGTTGTGGAGCAGCTACAGGATGACATGCAGGAGAGGAAGGGCAGGACAACTACTGATGCATTTACCAGAGTGCCTCGAGCTCAGAGATCAGTTGCAAAGCCTGTGACACACACTAGAGCCACTTCATCTGCACCAGCTACAGCTCCAGTGCAACCAGCTCCAGCACCAACTCCTTCAGCTCCATCCACATCAACTGAAGTCTTCGTCCAAGGAGCCATCTCTACACCACCAATTAAAGACCAAGCTTGAGAGACGAAATAGTACTATGCATTTTCTATGAACTTTTTGGTAACTTGTTGCCAAAGGGGGAGAAAAATGTATAGATCATAGGCTTCGAGAGAGAGAGTTTGCTTTTGTTCTCTCTTGTCTTCGTGGTTGAACTTTATTTGCTTTTGATTGCTTGAGATACTACGTTATTGCCTGTGAGACATTGATGATCATGTGTTTGATCATAAGCTACACTTATGCCTGTTAGATGATATTATCCCATTTATCTTTATATGATCATTCACTTTGCTTGGTGATGAGTGCATGTATTCAATCTTTATTATTTTGAGCGCTCCACCAAGATGTATGTGACATGGAAGAGTAACCTATGAGCCTAATTCCTTGTGCATTTGCAGTCCAAAGCAAATCTTAAACTATGCACAAATTTAGGGGGAGCTCTTGCTTATCACATACTTCTCAAAGCGACGATGTTTTTCAATCTTATTATCATTTCTCGAAGCTTTGATCTATATGTTGTCATCAATTACCAAAAAAGGGGAGATTGAAAGTGCAACTATCCCTAGGTGGTTTTGGTAATTCCAAACAACATATAGCTCATTGAGCTAATACTATTCCAAGACAATTATTTCAGGAAAGCTCAATGAATGGCATGGCATGGATGAGGAAAGTGGATCCCTCAAAATACTAAGGATAAAAGGATTGGCTCAAGCTCAAAAGCTCAAGACTCTTCATTTTATATTTTAGTGATCCAAAATCACATTGAGTCTATAGGAAAAGTCAATACTATCAAGGAGGGATGAGGTGTTGCTTGATGAGTTTCTTGCTTCAAGTGCATAGTGATATGCTCCAAAAACCCTCAACTACTTTCTCATATCCACATATGTTCTAAACCTAAAGTCAAACTCAGCCCCACCGATTTTTTCTATCCGGCGCCACCGAGTTCAGATGTCATAGCCACTGCACAAACCCTAAGAAAATCGGTCTCACCGATAGGGATCTCGGTCTAACTGAGATGGGATTGTAATCTCTCTGTTTCCCTTCGTAACGTTTCGGTCTAACTGAAGTGAGCGATCGGTCCCACCGAGATTGCAATGTAAACTCTCTGTTTCCCTTTCATATCATTTCGGTCTCACCGAAATGAGCGAATCGGTCCCACCGAGTTTACCTGACCAACTCTCTGGTTAGCTTATTACCAAAATCGGTCTCACCGAGTTTGTGTAATCGGTCTCACAGAGATTACGTTATGCCCTAACCCTAACCATATCGGTCCTACCAAGTTGCATGTCGGTCCCACCGAAAACCCTAACGGTCACTAGGTTTACTGAATCGGTCTGACCGAGTTTGTTGATTCGGTCCCACCGAGATTGGTAAATTGTGTGTGACGGTTAGATTTTGTGTGCATGCTATATATACCCCTCCGCCTCCTCTTCATTCATGGAGAGAGCCATCAGAACAAACCTACACTTCCAACTTACCATTTCTGAGAGAGAACTACCTACTCATGTGTTGAGGCCAAGATATTCCATTCCTACCATATGAATCTTGATCTCTAGCCTTCCCCAAGTTGCTTTCCACTCAAATCTTCTTTCCACCAGATCCAAATCCTGTGAGAGAGAGTTGAGTGTTGGGGAGACTATCATTTGAAGCACAAGAGCAAGGATTTCATCATCAACACACCATTTGTTACTTCTTGGAGAGTGGTGTCTCCTAGATTGGCTAGGTGTCACTTGGGAGCCTTCGACAATATTGTGGAGTTGAACCAAGGAGTTTATAAGGGCAAGGAGATCGCCTACTTCGTGAAGATCTACCGCTAGTGAGGCAAGTCCTTCGTGGGCGACGGCCATGGTGGGATATACAAGGTTGCTTCTTTGTGGACCCTTCTTGGGTGGAGCCCTCCATGGACTCGCACAACCGTTACCCTTCGTGGGTTGAAGTCTCCATCAACGTGGATGTACGATAGCACCACCTATCAGAACCACGACAAAAACATCCGTGTATCCAATTGCATTTGAATTCTCCAAACCCTACTATTTACATTCTTGCAAGTTGCATGCTTTACTTTCCGCTGCTCATATACTCTTTGCATGCTTGCTTGAATTGTGTGAAGATTGCTTGACTTGTGTTAAGATAGCTAAAATCTGCCAAAGACTAAAATTGGGAAAAGGTTAAGTTTTGAATTGGTCAAGTAGTCTAATCACCCCCCCCCCCTCTAGACATACTTCAAGGTCCTACATATAGCAAAATAGAGATAAGTATTTCCCTCAGTTAAGAACCAAGGTATCAATCCAGTAGAAGGAACACACAAGTCTCCAATAATAGCACCTACACAAACAAACAAATACTTACACCCAACGCAGAAAAGGGGTTATCAATCCCTTCACGGTTACTTGCAAAGATGAGCTCTGATAGAGATTGATATAAAAGATAAATAAAAGCGCAAAATAAAATAAAAGTAAATAAATTGCAGCAAGGTATTTTTGTGTTTGATTT
The DNA here is from genome assembly GCF_018294505.1 of Triticum aestivum. Lineage (NCBI taxonomy): Eukaryota > Viridiplantae > Streptophyta > Magnoliopsida > Poales > Poaceae > Triticum > Triticum aestivum. Next base: position 502,814,394 of record NC_057813.1, read on the forward strand.
TATAGATCTGAAAATAATATGATAAAAGATAGATCTGAGGACCATAGTTTTCACTAGAGCTTTCTCTCTTGAAAGAAAGCATAACGTGGGTAAACAAATTATTATTGAGTAATTGATAGAAAAGCGAATAATTATAAAGATATCCAAGGCAATGATCATGTATATAGGCATCACGTCCGTGACAAGTAGACCGACTCTTGTCTGCATGTACTACTATTACTCCACACATCGACCGCTATCCAGTATGCATCTAGTGTATTAAGTTAACAAGAATGGAGTAACGCCTTAAGCAAGATGTCATGACGTAGATGGATAGATCCAATTAATATGAAAAAAACCATATTTTATCCTTAATGGCAACAACACAAATACATGTTATGTCCCCTTCTGTCACTTGGATTGAGCACCGCAAGATTGAACCCATACAAAGCACATCTCCTATTGCAAGAAAAATCAATCTAGTTGGCCAAACCAAATCAATAGATGAGAGAGAAATAATAAGCTATATAAATGATGCATAAAAGAGTTCAGAGAAGACTCAAATAATATTCATAGATAATCTGATCATAAACCCACAATTCATCGGATCTCAACACACACACTGCAAAAGAAGATTACATTGAATAGATCTCCAAAAACATCAAGGAGAACATTTTATTGAAGACCAAAGAGAGAGAAGAAGCCATCTAGCTACTAGCTATGGACCCGTAGGTCTATGGTAAACTACTCACACATCATCGGGAGGGCAGCAAGGTTGATGTAGAACCCCTCCATGATCGAATCCCCCTCCAGCGGAGTACCGGAAAAGGTCCCCGGGTGGGATCTCTCGAGAAGAGAAGCTTGCGGCGGCGGAAAAGTATTTTTGGTGTGCCCTCTGGTCTACGGGGAATATTTGGGTATTTATAGAAGAAAAAAATAGGGTTAGAAGAGCCTCAAGGGGCCCATAAGTTTGGGGGCGCGCGCCCCCTGAGCTTGTGGCCACCTCGTGGGTCTTCTGGCCTCCTCCCGAAGCTTCTAAGGTATCTTGTGGTCCAAGAAAAATCCTCAAACTGTCTCGTTCCGTTTCGACTTCGTTTGGTATTCATTTTCTGTAAAGGCAAAAATAAAGAAAAACCAACAACTTGCACTAGGCACTGAGTTAATAGGTTAGTCCCAAAAAATGATATAAAATATCATAGTAATGCATATAAAACATCCAAGATGGATAATATAATAGCATGGCACAGTAAAAATTATAGATACGTTAGAGACATATCAAGCATCCTCAAGCTTAATTCTTAATCGTCCTCAAGTAGCTAAATGATAAAAACAGAATTTTTTATGTGGAATGCTACCTAACATGTTTATCATGTAATCTTTTTTTACGTGGCATGAATTCATATCCATAAGATTCAAAACAAAAGTTTAATATTGACATAAAACAATAATACTTCAAGCATACTTAAAATCAAGCATGTCTTCTCAAAATATAATGGCTAAAGAAAGTTATCCCTACAAAATAATATAGTCTTGCCATGCTCTATCTTCCTAACACAGACTATTTATCGCGCACAACCCCGATGACAAGCCAAACAATTGGTTCATATTTTTTTAACGCGCTTCAGCTTTTTCAACTCTCAGGCAATACATGAGCGTGAGCCATGGATATAGCACCATGAGTGAAATAGAATATGATATTGGAGGTTGTGTGGAGAAGACAAAAAAGAAGATAGTCCCGCATTGAAAAGGCTAATCAATGGGCTATGGAGATGCCATCAATTGATATCAATGCAAGGAGTAGGGATAGCCATGCAAAGGATCCACTAGAGCTATAAGTGTATGAAAGATCAAAATAAAACTAAGTGGGTGTGCATCCAACTTGCTTGCTCATGAAGACATAGGGCATTTGAGGAAGCCCATCATTGGAATATACAAGCCAAGTTCTATAATGAAAAATTCCCACTAGTAATATATGAAAGTGACAAAATAGAGGACTCTCTATCATGAAGAACATGGTGCTACTTTGAAGCACAAGTGTGGAAAGGGATAGTAATATTGTCACTTCTCTCTTTTTCTCTCATTTTTTCATTTTCTTCTTCTTTTTTTCTTTTTGTTGGGCACTTTGGCCTATGTTTTTTTTCCTTTTTTCTTTCTTTTTTTTCTTTTTTTCGTTCGGAGTCTCATCCTGACTTGTGGAGGAATCATAGTCTCCATTATCCTTTCATCACTGAGATAATGCTCTAATAATGAACATGATGATCATCACAGTTGTTTTTACTTACAACCCAAGATTTACAACTCGATACTAGAACAAAAATATGACTCTATATGAATGCCTCCGGCGGTGTACGGGGATGTGTAATAATCTAGCGTGACATGTATAAAAAATATGAATGGTGGCGGAGCCACAAATACTATGCCAACTATATGATCATGCAAAGCAATATGACAATGATAATATGTGTCATAATAAAACGGAACGGTGTGCTACGTCTTGAGCTAGCGTTGGTTTTCCCCGAAGAGGAGAGGGTGATGCAGCAAAGTGTAGCATAAGTATTTCCCTCAGTTTTAAGAACCAAGGTATCAATCCAGTAGGAGGCTCCTCAAAAGTTCCACGCACCTACACAAACAAACTGAGAACTCGCAACCAATGCAATAAAGGGGTTGTCAATCCCTTCACAGTCACTTACGAAAGTGAGATCTGATAGAGAGATAATAATATTTTTGGTATTTTGTGATATAGATGCAGAAAAGTAAAGATGCAAATAAAAGTAGATTGAAAGCAAATATGATAAGAGATAGACCCGGGGGCCATAGGTTTCACTAGAGGCTTCTCTCGAGAGCATAAGTATTACGGTGGGTGAACAAATTACTGTCGAGCAATTGATAGAAAAGCGAATAATTATGACATTATCTAGGCATGATCATGTATATAGGCATCACGTCCATAAAAAGTAGACCGACTCCTGCCTGCATCTACTACTATTACTCCACACATCGACTGACTCCTGCCTGCATCTAGAGTATTAAGTTCATAAGAACAGAGTAACACCTTAAGCAAGATGACATGATGTATAGGGATAAACACATGCAATATGATATAAACCCCATCTTGTTATCCTCGATGGCAACAATACAATACGTGTCTTGCAACCCTTTCTGTCACTGGGTAAGATCACCGCAAGATTGAACCCAAAGCTAAACACTTCTCCCATGGCAAGAAAGATCAATCTAGTAGGCCAAACCAAACTGATAATTCGAAGAGACTTGTAAAGATAACTCAATCATACATAAAAGAATTCGGAGAAGATTCCAATATTATTCATAGATAAACTTGATCATAAACCCACAATTCATCGGATCTCGACAAACACACCACAAAAAGAGATTACATCGAATAGATCTCCACAAGAAAGGGGGAGAACATTGTATTGAGATCCAAAAAGAGAGAAGAAGCCATCTAGCTAATAACTATGGACCCGTAGGTCTATGGTAAACTACTCACAACTCATTGGAGGGGCTATGGTGTTGATGTAGAAGCCCTCCATGGTCGATTCCCCCTCCGGCAGAGTGCCGGCGAAGGCTCCAAGATGGGATCTCGCGGATACAGAAGGTTACGGCGGTGGAAATTGTGTTTCGTGGTAATCCTGGATGTTTTCGGGGTCCGTGGACATATATAGGAGGAAGAAGTACGTCGGTGGACGCCCGAGGGGCCCACGAGACAGGGGGGCACGCCCTACGGGGGGTGCGCCCTCCTATCTCGTGGGGCCCTCAGAGCTTTCTTGACTTGCACTCTAGGCTCTCCGGATCAAATTTGTTCCAAAAATAACGCTCCCGAAGGTTTCATTCCGTTTGGACTTCGTTTGATATTCCTTTTCTTCAAAATACTGAAATAGGCAAAAAAACAGCAATATGGGCTGGGCCTCCGGTTAGTAGGTTAGTCCCAAAAATGATATAAATGTGTAGAATAAAGCCCATAAACATCCAAAAAGGGTAATATAATAGCATGGAACAATCAAAAATTATAGATACGTTGGAGACGTATCACGGTGGAAGTTGCATGGCAATATATGTCGGAATGGCTATGTTAATGCCATTATAGGTAGGTATGGCGGTTGTTTTTAGGAAGATATAAGGAGGCTTATATGTGATAGAGCGTATCATATCACAGGGTTTGGATGCACCGGCGAAGTTTTCACCACAACTCACGGTGAGAAAGGGCAATGCACGGTACCAAAGAGGCTAGCAAAATGCGGAAAGGTGAGAGTGCGTATAATCCATGGACTCGACATTAGTCATAAAAAACTCACATACTTATTGCAAAAGTTTATTAGCCCTCAAAGCAAAGTAATAGTACGCATGCTCCTAGGGGGATAGATTGGTAGGAAAATACCATCGCTCGTCCCCGACTGCCACTCATAAGGAAGACAATCAATAATAAATCATGCTCCAACTTCATTGTATAACGAGATACCATACATGCATGCTCCGGGAATCACAAACCTTAACACAAATATTCTTACTAAACCACAATTACTATCTATCATGACTCTAATATCACCATCTTTATATCTCAAAACAATTGCAAGGAATCAAACTTCTCATGTATTCAATGATCTTCATGAAAGTTTTTATTATATCCCTCTTGAATACCCATCATATTAGGACTAAATTCATAACCCAAGCAAATTGACATACTATTTATAATACTCTCAAAATAATATAAGTGAAGCATGAGATTTCATCAATTTCTCTAAAATATAACCACCGTTGTGCTCTAAAAGATATGAGTGAAGCACTAGAGCAACTGCCTAGCTCAAAAGATATAAGTGAAACTCAAAGAGTATTCTAATAAATTCATGAATAATGTGTGTCCCTCTCAAAAAGGTGTGTCCAGCAAGGATGATTGTGGCAAACTAAAAAGCAAATAAAGCAAAGACTCATATAATACATGACGCTCCAAGCAAAACTCATGTCATGTAGTGAATAAAAATATAGCCTCAAGTAATTTACCAATGGATCGTAGAAACAAGAGGGGATGCCATCCGGGGAATCCCCAAGCTTAGACGATTTGTTCTCCTTGAATATTACCTTGGGGTGCCTTGTGCATCCCCAAGCATAGTCTCTTGCCACTCCTTACTCCTTAGTCCATCGAAACTTCACCCAAAACTTGAAAACTTCACAACACAAAACTCAACAGAAAACTCGTGAGATCCGTTAGTATAATAAAGCAAATCGCCACTTTTAGATACTATTGCAAACTCATTCCAATTTCATATTAGCATTATATGTAAATGTATTCCAACTTCACCATGGTTCATACCCCCGATACTACATATAGATTCATCAAAACAAGAGAACAACACATAGAAAACTGAATCTGTCAAAAATAGAACAGTCTGTAGCAATCAGGAAATTCACTATACTTCTGTAACTCCAAAAATTCTGAAAAATTAAGACGACGTGGTCAATTTGTATATAAATCTTGTGTAAAAAAATTCAGAGCAAAAACATGTTTCTATGAAATTACAAAATTCCAGAACTGGACGCAAAAGTTTCTATTTTTTCAGAGAATCAAATCAACTATCTTCCAAATCATCCAAAATGTCTTACTTGGCACAAAAACTAATTAAAACATAAAAAACTCAATCATAAGAGAAGCATAATTGAATATTTATTGAAAAATGGAAGAAAAACAAAAATAACATTTTGTTGCCTCCCAACAAGCGCTATTGTTTTCTACCCTTAGCTAGGCATATTGCATAGATCTAAGTAATATAATAAAAATTAGGGAGATCATCCATGTTCATCTCATACTCCCTCCTCTCAGCAGCAAGTTTCCTTTGTGGCAAGCAAAAATAACCAAAAGGGCATAAATTTAATAGGATATGGATTCGTAAGATCAAGTTTGGGAGGAATAGGTTCCTCCTTGGGCCCTTTATATGTGATGAATATCTCTTCGTTATAAATATTTCTTTGATTATGATCTCTAAGTTTATTCTTAAGCACAAGCCCTAATCCATTATTTTGTATAGCAAAGGTATTATTTTGCTCAAAAAATGTATCAATCAAAACAGACGAGAGAACCTTTTTCCTTAGATTTTCATTGTAGGCAACATAATTCGGAGATTGCAATCTCCTTACCTCTTCTTGATTAAAAAGGATCTCCTTTATAGGAGGGCAACCACAATTTATATTGTAATGAGCAGATATTTCACATGCTTCTTTCATAATATGCCCAAATTCATAAGCTAGAAATATAGTGGTAACACGCTTAATGGAAGGATCATAAATATTAGAGAATTCTAGAAGGATCCTTTGTATGGAAGGATGCATGTGAACAAACTATCATCAATTTTTTGTTTAGTAACCTCATAGATATTTTCTTGAGACATCATGATAAAGCAAACAATCTAGCACACAAGCAAACAAAAAGAAGGCGAATAAAACGGCAAATATTTTTGTATTTTTTCTAAAAGCATTTTAGAAGTGGGGGAGAAGAAAACAAGAGGCTAATGGCATATAATGTAAGTGCAATAGATGAGAGTTTATGATAGGTACTTGGTAGGCTTGATGTAGATCCTCCCCGGCAATGGCGCCAGAAATTCTTCCTGCTACTTCTTGAGTTTGTGTTGATTTTTCCCTTGAAGAGAAAAGGGCGATACAGCAAAGTAGAGATAAGTATTTCCCTCAGTTAAGAACCAAGGTATCAATCCAGTAGGAGGAACACACGAGTTTCCAATGATAGCATCTACACAAACAAACAAATACTTGCACCCAACGTAGAAAGGGGGTTATCAATCCCTTCACGGTTACTTGCAAGGATGAGATCCGATAAAGAATGATATAACAGATAAATAAAAGTTTAAAATAAAACAAAAGTAAATAAATTGCAGCAAGGTATTTTTTTTGTTTTTGATTTTATAGATCTGGAAATAATATGATAAAAGATAGACCCCGGGACCATAGTTGTCACTAGAGGCTTCTCTATTGGAAGAAAGCATATGGTGGGTAAACAAATTACTATTGACTAATTGTTAGAAAAGTGAATGATTATGAAGATATCCAAGGCAATGATCATGTATATGGGCATCACGTCTGTGACAAGTAGACCGACTCCTGCCTGCATCTACTACTATTACTCCACACATCGACCGCTATCGAGCATGCATCTATTAACAAGAACGGAGTAATGCCTTAAGCAAGATAACATGATGTAGAGGGATAGATCCAATCAATATGACCCCCCCCCCCACCCCCATTTTTTCCTTAATGGCAACAATACAAATACATGTCATGTCCCCTGCTGTCACTAGGATTGAGCACCGCAAGAAACCCATTACAAAGCACCTCCCTCATTGAAAGAAACATCAATCTTGTTGGCCAAACAAATCAATAGATGAGAGAGAAATAGTAAGCTATATAAATCATGCATAAAAGAGTTCAGAGAAGACTCAAATAATATTTATACATAATCTGATCATAAACCCACAATTCATCGGATCTCAACAAACACACCACAAAAGAAGATTACATCGAATAGATCTCCAAGAACATCAAGGAGAACATTGTATTGAAGATCAAAGAGAGAGAAGAAGCCATCTAGCTACTAGCTATGGACCCTTAGGTCTATGGTAAACTACTCACACATCATCGGAAGGATAACAAGGTTGATGTAGAATCCCCTCCATGATCGAATCCCCCTCCGGCGGAGTACCGAAAAAGTCCCCGGATGGGATCTCCCGAGAACAGAAGCTTGCGGCGGCAGAAAAGTATTTTTGGTGTGCCCTCTGGTCTACGAGGAATATTTGGGTATTCATAGAAGAAGAATTAAGGTTAGAAGAGCCACAAGTGGCCCACAAGCTTTGGGGTGATGTCTACTACACAACCTTCTTCTTGTAGACGTTGTTGGGCCTCCAAGTGCAGAGGTTTGTAGGACAGTAGCAAATTTCCCTCAAGTGGATGACCTAAGGTTTATCGATCCATGGGAGCCGTAGGATGAAGATGGTCTCTCTCAAACAACCCAGCAACCAAATAACAAAGAGTCTCTTGTGCCCCCAACACACCCAATACAATGGTAAATTGTATAGGTGCACTAGTTCGGCGAAGAGATGGTGATACAAGTGCAATATGGATGGTAGATAAAGGTATTTGTAATCTGAAATTATAAAAACAGCAAGGTAGAAAGCAATAAAAGTGAGCGTAAACGGTATTGTAATGGTAGGAAACAAGGCCTAAGGTTCATCCTTTCACTAGTGCAAGTTCTCTCAACAATAATAACATAGATAGATCATATAACAATCCCTCAACATGCAACAAAGAGTCACTCCAAATCCACTAATAGCGGAGAACAAACGAATAGATTATGGTAGGGTACGAAACCACCTCAAAGTTATTCTTTCAGATCAATCTATTCAAGAGTTCGTACTAGAATAACACCTTAAGACACAAATCAACCAAAACCCTAATGTCACCTAGATACTCCATTGTCACCTCAATCCGTGGGCATGATTATACGATATGCATCACACAATCTCAGATTCATCTATTCAACCAACACAAAGTACTTCAAAGAGTGCCCCAAAGTTTCTACCGGAGAGTCAAGACGAAAACGTGTGCCAACCCCTATGCATAGGTTCATGGGCGGAACCCGCAAGTTGGTCACCAAAACATACATCAAGTGGCACATGATATCCCATTGTCACCACAGATAAGAACGGCAAGATATACATCAAGTGTTCTCAAATCATTAAAGACTCAATCCGATAAGATAACTTCAAAGGGAAAACTCAATCCATTACAAGAGAGTAGAGGGGGAGAAACATCATAAGATCCAACCATAATATCAAAGCTCGCGATACATCAAGATCGTGCCATAGAGGGAACACGAGAGAGAACACGAGAAAGAGAGATCAAACACATAGCTACTCCTACATACCCTCAGCCCCGAGGGTGAACTACTCCCTCCTCGTCATGGAGAGCGTCGGGATGATGAAGATGGCCACCGATAAGGGATCCCCCCTTCCGGCAGGGTGTTGGAACGGGCTCCCGAGAGGTTTTTGGTGGCTACAGAGGCTTGCGGCGGCGGAACTCCTGATCTATCTTCGTTGTCGATGTTTTTAGGGTACGTGGACTTATATAGGCGAAAGAAGTCGGTCGGGGGTGCTCGAGGGGCCAGGAGATAGGGGCGCGCCCAGTAGGGGGATCCTATCTCCTGGCCTCCTCGAGCTCTTCTGATGTGAACTCCATGTCTCCCGGATCATATTCTTCCCAAAAATCACGCTGCTGAAGGTTTCATTCCGTTTGGACTCCGTTTGATATTCCTTTTCTTCGAAATACTGAAATAGGCAATAAAACAGCAATATGGGCTGGGCCTCCGGTTAATAGCTTAGTCCCAAAAGTAATATAAAAGTGTATAATAAAGCCCGTAACCATACAAAACAGATAATAAAATAGCATGAATGCTTCATAAATTATAGATACGCTGGAGACGTATCAGCATCCCCAAGCTTAATTCCTGCTCGTCCTCGAGTAGGTAAATGATAAAAGAAAGAATTTATGAAGTGTGAATGCTAGCAGGTGCACAAGTTTGATCAATGATAATTTCAATCACCTTTTCTAGCATGATTATATGTTATGACAATAGTTCATCTCATAAAACTTCTCACGAACCAGTAACAAGCAATTCACATGTTAAAGCATAGACCATAAACTTTCTTGAAAACTAGCAAACTTCATTCTTAGTCATCAAATAATTGCAGTTCATCTTATTTTCAAGAAGGGTCTATGTCAGAGCTTTAATTTAGCAAACTCCACATCCTCAACTATCATATAGTCTTCTACAAATGCTAACACTCACGCAATACTTGTGGTTATGGAGTTTTAATCAGACACTAAGAAAGATAGGGGCTTATAGTGTTGCCTCCAAACGTATTCACCTTTGGGTGATGTCAACAATAATAGTTCATGCTAACTTACATCCAATTGGATATATATATCAGGATCAACCCAACACAAAGTGCTTGCCAAAGGATAAAATGAAAAAGGGAAAGGTGAAGATCACCTTGACTCTTGCATAAAGTAAAAGACATATGGTAAAAGATAGGCCCTTCGCAGAGGTAAGCAGAGGTTGTCATGCACTTTTTAGGGTTGGATACACAAAATCTTAATGCAAAAGAACGCCACTTTATATTTCCACTTGTATATGGACCTTTATTATGCAGTCCGTCGCTTTTATTGCTTCCATAACAAGATCGTACAAAGCTTATTTTATCCGCACTAATAAGTCATGCATATTTAGAGAGAAATTTTTATTGCTTGCACCGATGACAACTTACTTGAAGGATCTTACTCAATCCATAGGTAGGTATGGTGGACACTCATGGCAAAAATTGGGTTTAAGGATATTTGGAAGCACAAGTATTATCTCTACTTGGTGCAAGGAATTTTGGCTAGCATGAGGGGGAAAGGCAAGCTCAACATGTTTGAATGATCCATGACAATATACTTTAACTGAGATGTGAGGAAACATAACCCATTACGTTGTCTTCCTTGTCCAACATCAAATCTTTAGCATGTCATACTTAATGAGTGCTCACAATTATAAAAGATGTCCAATATGGTATATTTATATGTGAAATCTCTCTTCCTTCAATATTCTTTCATGAATTGTTCAAATGACCAATACAATGCTTGCTAACCTTCAATAAATCTACAACCTCTACTTCTTAGATGTGAAGTCATTACTCCCCATGGGATAAGAAAATGAAACATATATAATTTCAGATTTATGACATTCAACTTATTCAACCATTTACTCATAGGATATAAGTGAAGCACACGAGTAAATGACAAACTACTCCTACAAGATATAAGTGAAGATTAATGAGTAGCTAAATAATTATGTAACTATGTGAAGACTCTCTCTCATTTAAGAATTTTAGATCTTGGTATTGTATTCAAACAGCAAGCAAAGCAAAACAAAATGACATTGCAAGGACAGCATAACTCATGTGAAGAAGCAAAAACTTAGGTTCAACCGATACTAATCGTTAATTGTTGAAGACGAAAGGTGGGATGCCTACCGGGGCATCCCCAAGCTTAGATGCTTGAGACTTCTTGAAATATTATATTGGGGTGCCTTGGGAATCCCCAAGCTTGAGCTTTTGTGTCTCCTTAATTCCTCTCATCTCATGGTTTCTCTATTTCTCCAAAACTTCATCCACATAAAACTCAACAAGAACTCGTGAGATAGGTTAGTATAAACCAATGCAAAACCTTATCATTTTCTACTGTAACAAATCACTAAAATTATTATTCAACATTGCATACTAAATGTCTCTGCATATTTAATACTCCTATCCTCAAGTAGAATCATTAAACAAACAAACATATGCAAACAATGCAAACATAACAGCAATCTGCCAAAACAGTATAGTCTGTAAAGAATGCAAGATTCATCATACTTCCCTAACTCCAAAAATTATAAGAAAAATACTACACTGTAAAAGATTTATCATATATCATTATGCAAAAATATTCAACATTATAGCACTCTCTGACTTTTCTAGGGAATTTTTGCAACAGCGGTAAACTTTCTGTTTTGAAACAGCAACCTGTATACATGCAAAATAAGCATGGTAAAGGCTATCCTTGACATTTTTATTCAAAATATAGATGCAAAACATTATTATAAATAACAGAAAGAAAATACTAACAAAAGAAAATGACGCTCCAAGAAAAACACATATCATGTGGCAAATAAAAATATAGCTCCAAGTAAAGTTACCGATGAACGAAGACGAAAGAGGGGATGCCATCCGTGGCATCCCCAAGCTTAGGCTCTTGGTTGTCCTTGAATATTACCTTGGGGTGACTTGGGAATCCCCAAGCTTAGGCTCTTGCCACTCCTTATTCCATAGTCCATCGAATCTTTACCCAAAACCTGAAAACTTTACAACACAAAACTCAAAACAAAACTCATAAGCTCCGTTAGTAAAAGAAAGCAAACCACCACCTTAAGGTACTGTAATGAACTCATTATAAATTCATATTGGTGTAATATATACTGTATTCTAACTTATCTATGGTTCATACCCTCCGATACTACTCATAGATTCATCAAAATAAGCAAACAACACATAGAAAACAGAATCTGTTAAAAACAGAACAGTCTGTAGTAATATGTATCAAACGTATACTTCTGGAACTCAAAAACTTCTGAAATAAATTGGTGCACCTTAGGAATTTGTCTATTAATCATTTCCAAAAATAATCAACCTAAAATCACTCTTCAGTAAAAAATGGCAGCTAATCTCGTGAGCGCTAAAGTTTCTGTTTTTCATAGCAAGATCATATGGACTTCACCCAAGTCTTCCCAAAGGCTCTACTTGGCACAAACACTAATTAAAACATAAAACCATGTATAACCAGAGGCTAGATTAATTATTTATTACTAAACAGGAGCAAAAAGTAAAGAACAAAAATAAAGTTGGGTTACCTCCCAACAAGCGCTAGCGTTTAACGCCCCTAGCTAGGCATGATGATTTCAATGATGCTCACATAAACGATAAGAATTGAAACATAAAGAGAGCATCATGAAGAATATGACTAGCACATTTAATTCTAACCCACTTCCTATGCATAGGGATTTTGTGAGCAAACAACTTATGGGAACAATAATCAACTAGCATAGGAAGGCAAAACAAGCACGCCTTCAAGATTTTAAGCACATAGAGAAGAAACTTGATATTATTGTAATTCCTACAAGCATATGTTCCTCCCTCATAATAATTTTTAGTAGCATCATGAATGAATTCAACAATATAACCAGCACCTAAAGCATTCTTTTCATGATCTACAAGCATAGAAAATTTACTACTCCCTACACAAGCAAAATTCTTCTCATTCGGAATGGTGGGAGTATCATAAGAGACTCGAACACTACAGATTGTTTCCACATTAAAAGAGTAATGTTCAGAAAAAGGGTAATCATAATCATGACAAGTTTTATAAATATAATCGTCACTACTTTTTATAGCATAAGTTTCATCACAATAATCATCATAAGTAGCAACTTTGTTCTCATCATAATCGGTTGAAACCTCTTCCAAGATAGTGGAATCGTCACTAAATAAAGTTGACACTCTTCCAAATCCACTTTCATATTCATCACAATAAGATTCAACATCCTCCAAAATAGTGGGATCACTACCTCCTAAAGTTGACACTCTTCCAAACCCACTTTCATCAATATAATCATCATAGGTAAGAAGCATGATATCATCATAACAACTTTGCATATCAAAACATGGGAGACTAAAAATAGCATCTTCATTAAACGTAGCATCCCCAAGCTTGGGACAAAACATTAATTTCAGCAAATATATTCTCAAATATTTCATACTCATCAAACATAGCTTCCCCAAGCTTGGGCCTTTTCATATCATAAGCATAATCACTCTCATCATTAATAGTATGGATAGCACCAATAGTATAGCAATTATCATCATCACAATGAGTAGTAGGAGCAACATCATTCGAGAGAGATAGCTTTTTACCTTTGTTGCTCCTTCTTTTCCTTTTCACATTATGTGTGGGTTCAACATTCTTCTTTGAGCTCCTTATAGATGAGATTGGTTGAATAGAAAGCTCCTCCTCGTTACCTGATTCATCATAAGAAATAATAGGAGGATATTGGGAAGTCTCTTCCCTTTCATTAGTATTCTCATCATCTTCTATTTGCTTTCTTTTCTCTATGTAATTGGCAATATAAGGATTTTCAATGCAATTCACCGCACAAAACATATAAATCTTCTCAAGATCAAAATCAAAGAGTTTCTCAAGGGCAAATTCTGGAAGATCCTTAGTTAAATGTTTCAATTCTTCATAACCCAAAAGCAAACTAAGTTCATTATAATGTGCAAGGGAAATTAAGTCATCACAATTTTTGGACACGATTTGATCATGAAATAATTTGCATCAAAGATGTAAATGACCACGTTCATTGCAAAGTTCACAAGTACGGCAAAGGAAATGTAAATTTTTAGCATTATTATCTAGCCTTTCTTGCAACAATTTAGTTTCTAAATGCCTATGCCTCTTGCAATATCCATTTTCCCTATTTGGTGTGTCCATGCAAACCCAATGTTCTCCACAAAAATCAACATACTTATAAGAGACATTTTTATCATAACTAGTGCAACCATCATTAGTACTATGGATATTCAAGGAATTCATGCTAACAACATTGCAACAATGCTCATTGTTCAAAGATTTATCAAACATTTTATAGATTTCTTCTTCTAGCACTTGAGCACAATTTTCCTTTTCATCATACTTACGAAAGATATTAAAAAGATGAAGCGTATGAGACAAACTCAATTCCATTTTTTTGTAGTTTTCTTTTATAAACTAAACTAGTGATAAAACAAGAAACTAAAAGATTCGATTGCAAGATCTAAAGATATACCTTCAAGCACTCACCTCCCCGGCAACGGCGCAAGAAAAGAGCTTGATGTCTACTACACAACCTTCTTCTTGTAGACGTTGTTGGGCCTCCAAGTGCAGAGGTTTGTAGGACAGTAGCAAATTTCCCTCAAGTGGATGACCTAAGGTTTATCAATCCGTGGGAGGCGTAGGATGAAGATGGTCTCTCTCAAACAACCCTGCAACCAAATAACAAAGAGTCTCTTATGTCCCCAACACACCCAATACAATGGTAAATTGTATAGGTGCACTAGTTCGGCGAAGAGATGGTGATACAAGTGCAATATGGAAAGTAGATAAAGGTATTTGTCATCTGAAATTATAAAGACAGCAAGGTAGCAAGCGATAAAAGTGAGCGTAAACGGTATTGCAATGGTAGGAAACAAGGCCTAAGGTTCATACTTTCACTAGTGCAAGTTCTCTCAACAATAATAACATAGATACATCATATAAGAATCCCTCAACATGCAACAAAGAGTCACTCAAAAGCCACTAATAGCAGAGAACAAACGAAGAGATTATGGTAGGGTACGAAACCACCTCAAAGTTATTCTTTCAGATCAATCTATTCAAGAGTTCGTACTAGAATAACACCTTAAGACACAAATCAACCAAAACCCTTATGTCACCTAGATACTCCATTCTCACCTCAAGTATCTGTGGGCATGATTATACGATATGCATCACACAATCTCAGATTCATCTATTCAACCAACACAAAATACTTCAAAGAGTGCCCCAAAGTTTCTACCGGAGAGTCAAGATGAAAATGTGTGCCAACCCCTATGCATAGGTTCCTGGGCGCAACCCGCAAGTTGGTCACCAAAACATACATCAAGTGGCACATGATATCCCATTGTCACCACAGATAAGCACGGCAAGACATACATCAAGTGTTCTCAAATCATTAAAGACTCAATCCGATAAGATAACTTCAAAGGGAAAACTCAATCCATTACAAGAGAGTAGAGGGGAAGAAACATCATAAGATCCAACTATAATAACAAATCTCGCGATACATCAAGATCATGCCATAGAGGGAACATGAGAGAGAACACGAGAAAGAGAGATCAAACACATAGCTACTGGTACATACCCTCAGCCCCGAGGGTGAACTACTCCCTCATCATCATGGAGAGCACCGGGATGATGAAGATGGCCACCGGTAAGGGATCCCCCCCCTTCGGCAGGGTGCTGGAACGGGCTCCCGAGAGGTTTTTGGTGGCTACAGAGGCTTGCAGCGGCGGAACTCCCGATCTATCTTTGGTGTCGATGTTTTTAGGGTACGTGGACTTACATAGGCAAAAGAAGTCGGTCATGGGGTGCTCGAGGGGCCCAACAGACAGGGGTGCGCCCTCCTATCTCCTGGCCTCCTCGAGGCTCTTTTGACGTGAACTCCAAGTCTCCCGGATCATACTCTTCCCAAAAATCACGCTACCGAAGGTTTCATTCCGTTTGGACTCCGTTTGATATTCCTTTTCTTTGAAATACTGAAACAGGCAATAAAACAGCAATATGGGCTGGGCCTCCGGTTAATAGGTTAGTCCCAAAAGTAATATAAAAGTGTATAATAAAGACCGTAATCATACAAAATAGATAATAAAATAGCATGAATGCTTCATAAATTATAGATACGTTGGAGACGTATCAGGGGGGTGAAGGAAATATACCCTAGAGGCAATAATAAAGTTATTATTTATTTCCTTATATCATGATAAATGTTTATTATTCATGCTAGAATTGTATTAACCGGAAACATAATACATGTGTGAATACATAGACAAACAGATTGTCACTAGTATGCCTCTACTTGACTAGCTTGTTAATCAAAGATGGTTATGTTTCCTAGCCATAGACATGAGTTGTCATTTGATTAACTGGATCACATCATTAGTAGAATGATGTGATTGACATGACCCATTCCGTTAGCTTAGCACACAATCGTTTAGTATGTTGCTGTTGCTTTCTTCATGACTTATACATGTTCCTATGACTATGAGATTATGCAACTCTCGTTTACCGGAGGAACACTTTGTGTGCTACCAAATGTCACAACGTAACTGGGTGATTATAAAGGTGCTCTACAGGTGTCTCTGAAGGTACATGTTGGGTTGGCGTATTTTGAGATTAGGATTTGTCACTCCGATTGTCGGAGAGGTATCTCTGGGCCCTCTTGGTAATACACATCACTTAAGCCTTCCAAGCATTGCAACTAATGAGTTAGTTGCGGGATGATGTATTACGGAACGAGTAAACAGACTTGCTGGTAACGAGATTGAACTAGGTATTGAGATACTGATGATGGAATCTCGGGCAAGTAACATACCGATGACAAAGGGAACAACGTATGTTGTTAAGTCTGACCGATAAAGATCTTCGTAGAATATGTGGGAACCAATATGAGCATCCAAGTTCCGCTATTGGTTATTGACCGGAGACATGTCTTGATCATGTCTACATAGTTCTCGAACCCGTAGGGTCCGCACGCTTAACGTTACGATGACTGTTATATTATGAGTTTATATGTTTTGATGCACCGAAGGTTGTTCGGAGTCCCGGATGTGATCACGGACATGACGAGGAGTCTCGAAATGGTCGAGACATGAAGATTGATATATTGTAAGCCTATGTTTGGATATCGGAAGTGTTCCGGGTGAAATCGGGATTTTACCGGAGTACCGAAAGGTTACTGGAACCCCCCGGGAGGTTAATGGGCCTTAGTTCACGGAGAAGAGGAGAGGCGGCCAGGGCTGGGCCGCGCGCCCCTCCCCCTAGTCCAAATAGGACAAGGAGAGGGGGGGCGGCGCGCCCCCCCTTCCTTCCTCTCTCCCTCCTCTTTCCCCCCTCCCAAGTCCTAATCCAACTAGGAAAGGGGGGGAGTCCTACTCCCGGTGGGAGTAGGACTCCTCCCGGCACGCCTCTCCCCTTGGCCGGCCGCACCCCCCTTGCTCCTTTATATACGGGGGCGGGGGGGCACCCTAGATACACAACAATTGATCGTTTGATCTTTTAGCCGTGTGGCGGTGCCCCCCTCCACCATAGTCCACCTCGATAATACTGTAGCGGTGCTTAGGCGAAGCCCTGCGTCAGTAGAACATCATCATCGTCACCATGCCGTTGTGCTGACAAAACTCTCCCTCAACACTCGGCTGGATCGGAGTTCGAGGGACGTCATCGGGCTGAACGTGTGCTGAACTCGGAGGTACCGTACATTCGGTACTTGATCGGTCGGATCGTGAAGACGTACGACTACATCAACTGCGTTGTGCTAACGCTTACGCTTACGGTCTACAAGGGTATGTAGACAACACTTTCCCCTCTCGTTGCTATGCATCACCATGATCTTGCGTGTGCGTAGGAATTTTTTTGAAATTGGGTAGATGTCATATGCACGAGTAGAAAACAAGTGAGTTGTGGGCGATATAAGTCATACTGCTTACCATCGTGTCATACTTTGGTTCAGCGGTATTGTGAGATGAAGTGGCCCGGACCGACATTACGCGTACGCTTACGCGAGACTGGTTTCACCGCCACGAGCACTAGTTGCTTAAAGGTGACCGGCGGGTGTCTGTCTATCTCACTTTAGTTGAACCGAGTATGGCTACGCCCGGTCCTTGCAAAGGTTAAAACAGCACCAACTTGACAAACTATCGTTGTGGTTTTGATGCGTAGGTAAGAACGGTTCTTGCTCAGCCCGTAGCAGCCACGTAAAATTTGCAACAACAAAGTAGAGGACGTCTAACTTGTTTTTGTAGGGCATGCTGTGATGTGATATGGTCAACATATGATACTAAATTTTATTGTATGAGATGATCATGTTTTGTAACCGAGTTATCGGCAACTGGCAGGAGCCATATGGTTGTCACTTTATTGTATGCAATGCAATCACCCGGTAATGCTTTACTTTATCACTAAGCGGTAGCGATAGTCGTAGAAGCATAAGATTGGTGAGACAACAACGATGCTATGATGGAGATCAAGGTGTCGCGCCGGTGATGATGGTGATCATGACGGTGCTTCGAAGATGGAGATCACAAGCACAAGATGATGATGGCCATATCATATCACTTATATTGATTGCATGTGATGTTCATCTTTTATGCATCTTATCTTGCTTTGATTGATGGTAGCATTATAAGATGATCCCTCACTAAATTATCAAAGTATAAGTGTTCTCCCTGAGTATGCACCATTGCGAAAGTTCTTCGTGCTGAGACACCACGTGATGATCGGGTGTGATAGGCTCTACGTTCAAATACAACGGGTGCAAAACAGTTGCACACGCGGAATACTCAGGTTAAACTTGACGAGCCTAGCATATAACAGATATGGCCTCAGAACACGGAGACCGAAAGGTTGAGCGTGAATCATATAGTAGATATGATCAACATAGTGATGTTCACCATTGAAACCACTCCATCTCACGTGATGATCGGACAAGGTTTAGTTGATTTGGGTCACGTGATCACTTAGAGGATTAGAGGGATGTCTATCTAAGTGGGAGTTCTTAAGTAATATGATTAATTGAACTTAAATTTATCATGAACTTAGTACCTGATAGTGTCTTGCTTGTCTATGTTGATTGTAGATAGATGGCCCGTGCTGTTGTTCCATTGAATTTTAATGCGTTCCTTGAGAAAGCAAAGTTGAAAGATGATGGTAGCAATTACACGGAGTGGGTCCGTAACTTGAGGATTATCCTCATTACTGCACAAAAGAATTACGTCCTGGAAGCACCGCTGGGTGCCAGACCTGCTGCAGGAGCAACACCAGATGTTGTGAACGTCTGGCAGAGCAAAGCTGATGACTACTCGATAGTTCAGTGTGCCATGCTTTACGGCTTAGAACCGGGACTTCAACGACGTTTTGAACGTCATGGAGCATATGAGATTTTCCAGGAGTTGAAGTTAATATTTCAAGCAAATGCCCGGATTGAGGGATATGAAGTCTCCAATAAGTTCTACAGCTGCAAGATGGAGGAGAATAGTTCTGTCATGAGCATATACTCAAGATGTCTGGGTATAATAATCACTTGATTCAACTGGGAGTTAATCTTCCGGATGATAGCGTCATTGACAGAATTCTCCAATCACTACCACCAAGATACAAGAGCTTCATGATGAACTATAACATGCAAGGGATGGATAAGATGATTCCCGAGCTCTTCGCAATGCTAAAAGCTATGGAGGTAGAAATCAAGAAGGAACATCAAGTGTTGATGGTCAATAAGACCACCAGTTTCAAGAAAAAGGGCAAAAGGAAGAAGAAGGGGAACTTCAAGAAGAACAGCAAGCAAGTTGTTGTTCAGGAGAAGAAACCCAAGTCTGGACCTAAGCCTGAGACTGAGTGCTTCTACTGCAAGCAGACTGGTCACTGGAAGCGGAACTGCCCCAAGTATTTGGCGGATAAGAAGGATGGCAAGGCGAACAAAGGTATATGTGATATACATGTTATTGATGTGTACCTTACTAATGCTCGCAGTAGCACCTGGGTATTTGATACTAGTTCTGTTGCTAATATTTGCAACTCAAAACAGGGGCAACGGATTAAGCGAAGATTGGCTAAGGACGAGGTGACGATGCGCGTAGGAAATGGTTCCAAAGTCGATGTGATCGCGGTCGGCACGCTACCTCTACATCTACCTTCGGGATTAGTTTTAGACCTAAATAATTGTTATTTGGTGCCAGCATTGAGCATGAACATTATATCTGGATCTTGTTTGATGCGAGACGGTTATTCATTTAAATCAGAGAATAATGGTTGTTCTATTTATATGAGTAATATCTTTTATGGTCATGCACCCTTGAAGAGTGGTCTATTTTTATTGAATCTCTATAGTAGTGATACACATATTCATAATGTTGAAGCCAAAAGATGCAGAGTTGATAATGATAGTGCAACTTATTTGTGGCACTGCCGTTTAGGTCATATCGGTGTAAAGCGCATGAGGAAACTCCATGCTGATGGACTTTTGGAACCACTTGATTATGAATCACTTGGTACTTGCGAACCGTGCCTCATGGGCAAGATGACTAAAACGTCGTTCTCCGGAACTATGGAGAGAGCAACAGATTTGTTGGAAATCATACATACAGATGTATGTGGTCCGATGAATGTTGAGGCTCGTGGCGGATATCGTTATTTTCTCACCTTCACAGATGATTTAAGCAGATATGGGTATATCTACTTAATGAAACATAAGTCTGAAACTTTTGAAAAGTTCAAAGAATTTCAGAGTGAAGTTGAAAATCATCGTAACAAGAAAATAAGGTTTCTACGATCTGATCATGGAGGAGAATATTTGAGTTACGAGTTTGGTCTACATTTGAAACAATGCGGAATAGTTTCGCAACTCACGCCACCCGGAACACCACAGCGTAATGGTGTGTCCGAACATCGTAATCGTACTTTACTTGATATGGTGCGATCTATGATGTCTCTTACTGATTTACCGCTATCGTTTTGGGGTTATGCTTTAGAGACGGCTGCATTCACGTTAAATAGGACACCATCAAAATCCGTTGAGACGACGCCTTATGAACTATGGTTTGGCAAGAAACCAAAGTTGTCATTTCTTAAAGTTTGGGGCTGCGATGCTTATGTGAAAAAACATCAACCTGATAAGCTCGAATCCAAATCGGAGAAATGTGTCTTCATAGGATACCCAAAGGAGACTGTTGGGTACACCTTCTATCACAAATCCGAAGGCAAGACTTTTGTTGCTAAATTCGGAGTTTTTCTAGAGAAGGAGTTTCTCTCGAAAGAAGTGAGTGGGAGGAAAGTAGAACTTGATGAGATAACGGTACCTACTCCCTTATTGGAAAGTAGTTCGTCACAGAATCCGGTTCCTGTGACATCTACACCAATTAGTGAGGAAGTTAATGTTGATCATCATGGAACTTCAGATCAAGTTGTTACTGAACCTCGTAGGTCAAACAGAATAAGATCCGCACCAGAGTGGTACGGTAATCCTGTTCTGGAGGTCATGCTACTGGATCATGATGAACCTACGAACTATGAAGAAGCGATGGTGAGCCCAGATTCCGCAAAATGGCTTGAGGCCATGAAATCTGAGATGGGATCCATGTATGAGAACAAAGTATGGACTTTGGTTGACTTGCCCGATGATTGGCAAGCAATTGAGAATAAATGGATCTTCAAGAAGAAGACTGACACTGACGGTAATGTTACTGTCTACAAAGCTCAACTTGTTGTGAAAGGTTTTTGATAAGTTCAAGGGATTGACTACGATGAGACCTTCTCACCCGTAGCGATGCTTAAGTCTGTCCGAATCATGTTAGCAATTGCCGTATTTTATGATTATGAATTTGGCAAATGGATGTCAAAACTGCATTCCTGAATGGATTTCTGGAAGAAGAGTTGTATATGATGCAACCGGAAGGTTTTGTCAATCCAAAGGGAGCTAACAAAGTGTGCAAGCTCCAGCGATCCATTTATGGACTTGTGCAAGCCTCTCGGAGTTGGAATAAACGCTTTGATAGTGTGATCAAAGCATTTGGTTTTGTACAGACTTTTGGAGAAGCCTGTATTTACAAGAAAGTGAGTGGGAGCTCTGTAGCATTTCTGATATTATATGTGGATGACATATTGCTGATTGGAAATGATATAGAATTTCTGGATAGCATAAAGGGATACTTGAATAAGAGTTTTTCAATGAAAGACCTCGGTGAAGCTGCTTACATATTGGGCATCAAGATCTATAGAGATAGATCAAGACGCTTAATTGGACTTTCACAAAGCACATACCTTGACAAAGTTTTGAAGAAGTTCAAAATGGATCAAGCAAAGAAAGGGTTCTTGCTTGTGTTACAAGGTGTGAAGTTGAGTAAGACTCAATGCCCGACCACTGCAGAAGATAGAGAGAAGATGAAAGATGTTCCCTATGCTTCAGCCATAGGCTCCATCATGTATGCAATGCTATGTACCAGACCTGATGTGTGCCTTGCTATAAGTCTAGCAGGGAGGTACCAAAGTAATCCAGGAGTGGATCACTGGACAACGGTCAAGAACATCCTGAAATACCTAAAAAGGACTAAGGATATGTTTCTCGTTTATGGAGGTGACAAAGAGCTCATCGTAAATGGTTATGTTGATGCAAGCTTTGACACTGATCCGGACGATTCTAAATCGCAAACCAGATACGTGTTTACACTGAACGGTGGAGCTGTCAGTTGGTGCAGTTCTAAACAAAGCGTCGTGGCGGGATCTACATGTGAAGCGAAGTACATAGCTGCTTCGGAAGCAGCAAATGAAGGAGTCTGGATGAAGGAGTTCATATCCGATCTAGGTGTCATACCTAGTGCATCGGGTCCAATGAAAATATTTTGTGACAATACTGGTGCAATTGCCTTGGCGAAGGAATCCAGATTTCACAAGAGAACCAAGCACATCAAGAGACGCTTCAATTCCATCCGGGATCTAGACCAGGTGGGAGACATAGAAATTTGCAAGATACATACGGATCTGAATGTTGCAGACCCGTTGACTAAGTCTCTTCCATGAGCAAAACATGATCAACACCAAGGCTCCATGGGTGTTAGAATCATTACTGTGTAATCTAGATTATTGACTCTAGTGCAAGTGGGAGACTGAAGGAAATATGCCCTAGAGGCAATAATAAAGTTATTATTTATTTCCTTATATCATGATAAATGTTTATTATTCATGCTAGAATTGTATTAACCGGAAACATAATACTCCCTCCGTTTCTTTTTAGTCCGCATATAAGGTTTGGTCAAAATCAAGCTTTGTAGAGTTTGACTAACTTTATATTAAAAAATATAAACATTCACAATATGAAATCAATATTACCAGATGCACCATGAAATGTATTTTCATACTATATAGTTTTAGTATTGTAGATGTTCATATTTTTTTTATATAAATTTGGTCAAACTCAGTTTGACTTTGACCAAATCTTATATGTGGAGTAAAAAGAAACGGAGGGAGTACATGTGTGAATACATAGACAAACAGATTGTCACTAGTATGCCTCTACTTGACTAGCTCGTTAATCAAAGATGGTTATGTTTCCTAGCCATAGACATGAGTTGTCATTTGATTAACGGGATCACATCATAAGTAGAATGAAGTGATTGACATGACCCATTCCGTTAGCTTAGCACACGATCGTTTAGTATGTTGCTGTTGCTTTCTTCATGACTTACACATGTTCCTATGACTATGAGATTATGAAACTCTCGTTTACCGGAGGAACACTTTGTGTGCTACCAAACGTCACAACGTAACTGGGTGATTATAAAGGTGCTCTACAGGTGTCTCCGAAGGTACATGTTGGGTTGCGTATTTCGAGATTATGATTTGTCACTCCGATTGTCGGAGAGGCATCTCTGGGCCCTCTCGGCAATACACATCACTTAAGCCTTGCAAGCATTGCAACTAATGAGTTAGTTGCGGGATGATGTATTGCGGAACGAGTAAAGAGACTTGCCGGTAACGATATTGAACTAGGTATTGAGATACTGACGATTGAATCTCGGGCAAGTAACATACCGATGACAAAGGGAACAACGTATGTTGTTATGCGGTCTGACCGATAAAGATCTTCATAGAATATGTGGGAACCAATATGAGCATCCAGGTTCCGCTATTGGTTATTGACCGGAGACGTGTCTTGATCATGTCTACATAGTTCTCGAACCCGTAGGGTCCGCACGCTTAACGTTACGATGATAGTTATATTATGAGTTTATATGTTTTGATGTACCGAAGGTTGTTCGAAGTACCGGATGTGATCATGGACATGACAAGGAGTCTCGAAATGGTCGAGACATGAAGATTGATATATTGGAGGCCTATGTTTGGATATCGGAAGTGTTCCGGGTGAAATCGGGATTTTACCGGAGTACCGGAAGGTTACCGGAACCCCCCGGGAGGTTAATGGGCCTTAGTTCACGGAGAAGAGGAGAGGCGGCCAGGGCTGGCTGCGCGCCCCTCCCCCTAGTACGAATAGGACAAGGAGAGGGGGGCGGCGCCCTCCCCTTCCTTCCTCCCCCCCTCCTCTTTCCCCCTCCCAAGTCCTAATCCAACTAGGAAAGGGGGGAGTCCTACTCCCGGTGGGAGTAGGACTCCTCCCGGCGCGCCTCTCCCCTTGGTCGGCCGCACCCCCCTTGCTCCTTTGTATACGGGGGCAGGGGGGCACCCTAGAGACACAACAATTGATCGTTTGATCTTTTAGCCGTGTGCGGTGCCCCCTCCACCATATTCCACCTCGATAATACTGTAGCGGTGCTTAGGCGAAGCCCTGGTCAGTAGAACATCATCATCGTCACCACACCGTCGTGTTGACGAAACTCTTCCTCAACACTCGGCTGGATCGGAGTTCGAGGGACGTCATCGGGCTGAACGTGTGCTGAACTCGGAGGTACCGTACGTTCAGTACTTCATCGGTCGGATCGTGAAGACGTATGACTACATCAACCGCGTTGTGCTAACGCTTCCGCTTATGGTCTACAAGGGTATGTAGACAACACTCTCCCCTCTCGTTGCTATGTATCACCATGATCTTGCGTGTGCGTAGAATTTTTTTTTAAAATTACTACGTTACCCAACAGGGGGCGCCCCTGAGCTTGTGGTCACCTTGTGGGTCTTCTGGCCTCCTCCTGAAACTTTCAGGGTGTCTTGTGGTCCAAGAAAAATCCTCAAAATATTCCATTTCATTTGGACTCCGTTTGGTATTGGTTTTTTCTAAAGGCAAAAACAAGGAAAAAAAGAACTGGTACTAGGCACTAAGTTAATAGTTTAGTCCCAAAAATGATATAAAATAGCATAATAATGCATATAAAACATCCAAGATGGATAATATAATAGCATTGAACAATCTAAAAATGTAGATACGTTGGAGTGTATCATTCCTCCGCCTGCCGGTGCTCCTCGAGGAGCTGGAGGTTGTAGGCCGTTTCGACCCGTGCCTCCCAAAACTACTCCTTCCGCCCCATGTCCATGTAATGGGAACGAGTCTCGCCGATGGTCATGGTACAATGCACCGTCTAGGGTGACGCCAGCGAGGAGGGTGGCGCCGGCTCGTCCTCGGACGCGTCCTCCATTGGGATGTCGTTCGGCCTCCAGCTGCATGCCGGTCCGCCAGCTGGCAACAATGACGGTCATCTCCTTCTTCTGTTCCGACGACAGTCCGTCCCAGAGAGCTTTGGAGCGCAAGAAGGCCATAATGAGAATGGTGCGAAGAGGAGAAAGGGACATGAGGAAGATGACTGCGGCTATGGTCGGGGCTGCAGTTTATATAGCGGGCCAATGGCAATGTTGGGCGGCAGACGAACGGACGGGTGGTGCCAGAGTAGGTTCCTTGGCAACTGTGTGTCATTAATGCGGGCGGCACATGGACGGACGGACGACCATGGTGTCGTTTGAACGCGAAGCAGTCGCGTGCACAGGGAAGCGGCGCAGGCGGCGCTCTCTTGGCCGGCGCACCGCTTCAACCCCGGCGCCAATAAGAGGTGTGTCCGCTCTAGCCGGGAATGAATGCAGTCTGACGCTCTGGAGCGGCACTGAACGTTTCGGGTGGGAAGCGCGCGCGGGCGAGGGAGGTGGTTTGGGTGGGTCAGGGCGGTCAAACGTGGGCATGGCAGTGGTCCATATGCCCGCAAAGCCCCCCCCCCCTACAGGAAAAATATGTCCGGACCGCTCGACCGACTGGTACAGACCCGTGTTGGATGACATAACACGCTTCGAACGTATGCAGGTGATTTGGGGGTCGGCGCTGGAGATGCCTTAAGTATACTGTTTCGGTGTTTCATCGAGAAAAACACGACAATATATATGGAGGAGATTGCTTATTCCTTGAACATACAAATTTTGTTTACTACTCCCTCCGGTTCATTTTAGTGTGGATATAAGTTTTGTCTGAAGTTAAAGTATCTTTATTTTGATCAAGCTTATAGAAAAAAGTACCAGCATTCACAATGTCAAATCAATATTGTTAGGCTCGCTATGAAATGTAGTTTCATAGTATATATACATATATTTGATATTGTAGATGTTGATCTTTGTTCATATAAATTTGGATAAACTTTATAAAGTTTGACTTCACACAAATCTAACACGCAGAGTAAAAATGACCAGAGTAACTAACAAGGCCACCATCAAGTATTTTGAAATTCTGCCGTGTACTTTCGAAGACTTCACACGACAGATAACACGATTTTTTTTTTCAGTAGTGGCCACTTTGGTTTGCACACCCTCCTTGAGTCTCCCTTTTTGGGGAAAAAGAATCTTTTAGTACTTAGTCTTTGAAAATACACTCAACGATAGTGCACAGGTCAACAGAATGAAACGATTTTGACATTCAATACCTTGGTCAATATGGGCATATTAGTTGCAACAAGGGGTGGGGAAATTTTAACCAAGGACCAAATGCAACGAGTATCATGTTTGCTATATTTTGGTGGGGCCGCGAAAGCTGCATGTGCTTTAAATGAATTACTGTACTATCGAGCTGGCCCCGTACGACCTGTCGACTTCAACAGGATTTGTTAACGAACCAAAAATGAGCAGGATCCGGCGGTAGGTAAAATCAATTATTATTAAGGTAGCAATTCAATAAGCTGCACATGTACAGCAGATTTGACTGAACATTTGCATATGGCGTGCGCCGATAATCGCTGGAATGAGTGGGTTTTCACCTTTCAGAGGTTCCTTGAGATTCAGATGGATATCTGACGAATATCGGATGAGAGTAGTGCAACTTAATGCTACAAGGACAGGGATAATCACATCGAAACACACCAATTTTGTGAGACAGACTGCCTACCGGCAAACTCAAGGTGTGAGAGTGAGACAAGCTGACAATTTGACTGAGAGCGAGTGAAGACTCGGGTGCTGTCCGTTTCCTGCTGGAAGTTAGATGCAGCAAGAATGCCAGAGATGTTTACACCTCAGATGCAATGCGCATTGCTGACAGAAGAGTGACAAGTAATTTACATTCGCTGACGCATGTTCTTGTGTACCAAGATGTGAGTCAAATTCAGGCAAGATTTGTAGCGGGGTATATATTTCATGGGGATAAAAAACATATTTTCTTCACTTTCTTTTTGGTGTCCTGGTGCACCAGTACACCTCAAAGTGCTAGTATGCAAATGGTGTGAGAATTGAAAAAAATGACCATTTTTTTAACAGATCTTTTTCAAAACCTTAGTCAAATCTAATACTTCTACTTTTGTGTCAGCCTCACTGCGTTGAATTTGGCTATGTCATCTCGTTAGAAGGGAGAGAGAGGATTGGTGGAATAGTCTGTTGTATTGCTTGAGCCTCGTGGGCATATATATAGGAGTACATGGTCATCTTGGAGTATAAGTCAAGGCAGGAACAAATCCTACGCTATCCTATGTTTCCTAAATAAACATTATACTCAACATTCCCCCGTAGTCACAACGGTAGCGACGCAGACGGTGAGACTGGAGAAGAATCCGAAGGCAAGCTGACGGACACCCCCCACAGTCGTAACGGTCGATGCATCGCGGAGTCGTGGCTGGAGTGAAAACCGATGAGGTTGCTCAAGCAGGCGGTAGCCCTTTGTGTCGTTTGTCGATGTAGCTGAGAGCGTGGGTGGTGGAGTCGTGGTCGAGGTAGCCGTGCGAAGAATGACGTGGTCGATGTTGAGTCGGGGTGGCCGGTGTCGAGGAAGTCGCCGTGGAGCCGCGGGCGCAAGGGGGCACCGAGTTAGCATGGGCGCAGTGGTGTCGAAGTAGTGGTGCGCCAGAAAGGAGATGTTGTTGACAACGCGTCACACCGGGTTTGCCAAGCCCGGGGACACATCATAGACGAAGGCACGCACCGATGTTGCCAGCACTGGGCATGCGTAGACGGATGAAGACGAAGTTGACGAAGCGCCGCACCAGGCTTGCCAGGCCCGGGAACACATCGTGGACGAAGGCACGCGGCGGTGTTGCCAGCACCGGGCATGCGGAGACTAGGACCTGCACGAGCTGTACGTCATGTCGAAGAAGTCGGTGGGCCAGCAGAGAAGAACTCGATGACGGTTGCGGCGTCCATCGGCGCGGGGCCAATGTCACCAACGGTGGTCGGAGTAGACGCAGTGGTCGGGGCAGATGACGGCGACGCTGGCGATGGGCTAGTGCTGGATGAAGATGAAGGAGGTGGACGGGCGACTGCGGCGGCTACGGGGTAGCGGCGGCGGCGGCCAAAGAAAAGCGGCGGCGGCGGCGTGACGGCGACAGCGGCGGCGGCTTGATTAGGAGTGCGGCGGCGGTGCTCGAAGTAGGCGGAAAACCCTGACAACGTGACAAAGACCGGCACGGACGGTGGTGTTTCCGCGCCAAGGGAGACGGCGCGGCGCATACCACGGGAGGTCGACGCGCGGTGACGGCGGAGTGGACCGCGGGCTGCGGCGCTACGACCCGAAGGGGCGACGCAGCGGCGACACGCAGGTCGGGGCGATGGCGCTAAGACCTCGGGGCGGCGGCGGAGGCCGCGGCACGACAACCCGAAGGGGCGGCGCGGTGGAGGAGTGCGTGTCGGTGCAACCACGGGGACGGCCTCGGGACGGCTGCGTGGACCGCGTGCCACGCTCGCTACGGCCCGACAGGGCGACGTAGCGGCGGCGCGAGGGTCGGTGCGGCCACGGGGACAACCAGGAGCGGACGGTCTCAGGGCGGTGGTGGACCGCGGGCCGCGACACTACGGCCCAAAGGGTCGACGCAGTGGTGACGCGGGTCGGTGCAGCCGGGAGAAGAACCACGGGGCGGCGGCGCTGCGGCCCGACGGGGTGACGCAGCGGCAGTCCGTTGCTCGATCGGTGGAGGGACGCGCTGAACTCGGGGACGATCTTCACGGGACATGCGGAGGCGCGCGCAACCGACGGGTTAGGTCGGTCGCACCGCGGGGATGAGGCGGATCGCGGCGGCGGGCGGGTGATCAATCCGATCACGCGCGAGGTCGGGGACGCCGCTCGATGGAGACGGGGTGGCGGCGGAGTACGAGATGAAGCCGGCGACGGCGGGCGGCAGGGCGGCTATGATTGGCCGCCGCATGGCGCGAGGCCGCCGGGTCGGGTGATGCAGGAGTCCCAGTCGAAGCAGGGCGGTGACGGCCGGCGTAGATCGACGGGCGGGCGGCGCGCGAACGACGGCGGCGAAGGACCGCCGCATGACGCGAAGCCGCCGGGTCAGAGCAACCGACAGGCGGACACGCAGACGACGCGTGAGGCCGTCGGGTCGGGGCGACCGGCGGGCAGACGCGCGGACGACACGCGAGGCCGCCGGTTCGGTGAAGAAGTCGGCCGATCGCGCCGGGGTTGGAGTAGAGGCGCACGGGGTCGATGGCGGTGGTGGGCGACGCGAACCGGTCAAGATTAGATCGAGAAACCAAAAAGAAACCGACGATCAAGATGACCGGCGGGAGGGAGAAAACCCCGGAGCAAGGGCTCGGGGAAAAGACTCTCTAGGGTAGCCGACCAACACGGCCGGTGGACGAACCCTAGGTACAGGCGGCGCGGCCCCCGGTGGCGGTCATGGAGGCCGACCGCCCCAGGGGTGGCGCGCGGGTGCGGAAGCGGCGGCGGCTAGGGTTTAGAACCCGGAACTGATACCATGTTAGAAGGGAGAGAGAGGATTGGTGGAATATTCTGTTATATTGCTTGAGCCTCGTGGGCATATATATAGAAGTACATGGTCATTTTGAAGTACAAGTCAAGGCAGGAACAAATCCTACGCTATCCTATGTTTCCTAAATAAACATTATACTCAACAATTGTCACATGTTTTGTCCTTACAAAATGGGTCTATCGTGTTCATGAGCGAAACTGAGATTCTTGTGTTGACACTATAGTCCTCGGAGTGCGAGAACACCTTCCTGGGACTCTCCTTGACTTCTTAGCTGTGAGCCCAAGGACACCCCCCCTCTCTCTCTCTCTCTCTTCTTTGAGGCCTCAAGGAGAAAAACTGGAAGGTGCGAGAGGCTCTTAAAAATAATGCTTGGATCTTTCGAATCAAGCCCTTAGACGCCGTGTCCACTGACTACATCTGAGAGTTCTTCACTTTTTGGATGCTCATCGATGATTTCCACCTTGATGATCTTGCCGCCGGATGATATTGTGTGGAAGCACTCTAATGATGGCATTTATTCGGCGGCCTTTGCCTACGAGGCCCAGTTTTTGGATTTGGTTCTATCCCCCTGGACCGACTGATATGGAAGATGTGGGCGCGGCCGAAGATCAAGTTTTTCGCTCGGTTGACCATGCAAGATAGGATTTGGACCGCCGACCACTTGGCCAAGCAATGTTGGGAGAATTGTGGTCTTTACACCCTTGCAAAAGGGGACAAGAAACCGGGATACATCTCTTCTTCAAGTGTCAGCGCACCCTTCGACTCTAGAACTCGGTGGCGGAAAAACTTGGCGTTGCGCATGTAGATACTTCTACTTGGTATATGGAGGGCTCCGTCAAAGAATGGTGGGATAATAGAACCGGCACGCATACCCCATCAAGAAAAGTTAGGCATCACTCACCATGCTTATCTCTTGGACGCTATGGAATGAAAGGAATGCATGTGTCTTCCGGCACAAGAGCGCGCCGCTGCCGATTCTTCTAAACAACATTTTGGAATAGGCAAAGTTATGGGTTGCCGTGGGGGCAAAGAAGCTAATGGAAATAACCATTCGAGAGTAATCGCCATGCGGTGTTGGAAGGGTCAAATGTAGAACCCTTTCCCCTCTTAATTAATATATCAAGCAAATCTTTTGTCTGTGATTTAAAAAAATAGCCCTTATAGAATTATTATTTCTTTCAAAATGAGTAATTATGGTTCAACCACAACTATCGCTAGTGTCGACCTTCTTCCAATTTGGCACTAACATTTTTGCAAGCCATTGACCTTAGAATTTTTGTTTCATCTGAGAGCATAGTTAATAATATAACCATGCCATGTCACCTACAGTCAATGTAATAGTCAACACATATATTAGTTAGCTAAAAAAGGTACTATTTTACTAACATATGGCTCATCTTTCACTCTCACAAAGTTTTTTGACGCGCGTGTTACAGCTGGCTCTAAATCTACATCCCGCTTATTTTCTCTTTCTTCCAACTCAAAGAAAATATAGTATTTAAATCTTTATAGCCTGGTTACATCACCGTATTATACTTGCTTTGAGCAAACTTCAAGTTTTTTCCAACATAAATGCGTGTCACGCCAACAAAGGAAAATTCAGTATCAGAGAGACTGCCATCTGTTAAATTTGCTTTGATCTTTTTAATAGAAAAGGTTGATTTTGCTAAAATAAAAATCCGATCATAGCATTTTGCCTCCGCCAGGCTATGTCTCCCCCGTGCCGATTCCTTAAAGGAATCGACTACGGGCTGACGCTAGCAGGCCGGCCCAACACTGTATTCATTTTCTGTTGTATTTTTTCTTTTGACAGTCCTCAGTTTTTTTTGGTTTTTGGTTTTCCTTTTTTTTCTTCTGTTTTCTTTCTTTTTTACATTTCCGTTTTTCTCCTCGGTTTTATTTTTTACTTTCCCTATTTTTTTCTTTCTTCATTTTTCATTGATTTTCTCTATTTTCCCTTCTTTTCCTTTTATATTTTTTTTCCAACACATTTCTACATTTTTCATACGCATTGTAAATTTTTTGTATACATTAGGGACATTTTTCACACAAGTTTAACATTTTTCGGAAAGCATGATTAATATTTTTCCCAACATATTTTTTGATGTCTACATTTTTCATAGACGTTGTAAAATTTTCGTGCACATCTAATTTTTTATAAATAATTCACATTTTCTAAATACATGATTAATAGTTTTATAAAATTATTTTTAATACATTTAAACGTCTTTAAATACACTTTAGAAGAAAAAATTATTGGTATTTTTTAATATTGCAACCTTTATTTTACATTGTACAAAAAAATAAATAATGTCAAGAACACATTTTTGAAACTTGTGACATTTATTCTAAATATACCATACATTTTTCAATGTATGCATATTTTAAATTTTACGAACATTTTGTTTTTGCAATGTAAAAACATATTTAGAAAAATCAAGAGGACATTTTTTAAACATGCGTGACATTTTTTAAATGTCACAAAAAAATCGTACCCATGATTACATTTTCTGCTTTTGTTGATTCACATTTTATATTTTTCGTATACATAAGAAAGAATTTTTAAATGCAAGATTAATATTTTTTTAAGTTTTATGTAAAGTGGTTTTTGTTATGTATATTTATAGTACTTTTAAATATAAAGAAAATAAAAAATAAAAAACAAAGAAAAATAATGTGAATAAAACGGAAGAAAAAACAAAACAAAAAGTAACATGATGCCAGCATGATGATGAGATGCGGTTACTGGGCCGGGTCAATACTTGCTCCCTGCAGGCAGGCGAACCATGGTAGAACTCGTAGCGTGTGGCACATAGTTGCGCCTTTTAACCTCTGAGGGGACAATACATGACTCAAATTTCGGTTGGGCCAGTATGGAACGTATACCTGCAGGTTAGAGATCTTGGCCCAAAGAATTGGACGGATATCATGGGGTAGTATTGGACCGTTGAAGTATTGTTAATTTACCTTCTTCATTTTGATACACCCTTCTTGTTTTATTATAACTAAAGTACTCCTAAAAACACTATAGCTAAAGTATAGTGATAAGATGTATAGGAGCTGGAGAGACAACAAATATATGACAACACAACTGGCTCCCAAGAGATGAACTTACGAGGCCGATATTGTGTTTGAAGAACCATACGCCATAGGTGGTTTGTGAGCTCATTGATGTGACTTCTGCTTGGTGGAAAGAAGACCATGAAATTTATAGTGTTCTATCTTTCGATGTGTGTGGCCTTTGGCTAAGGAAGAAACGGTGGGGTGTATGAGTATGACGAATGAAACAAGTGCAAACCAATGGATCTTCACCAAGATGAACTTGCTGCCCCCTATGGAGTTTACTTTGATGGTGGTAACCTTGTGGGTGACCTGAACGGCTATGCGTAAGGCAATTCATGGGGGAGGTCCAAATGCCTCTCTCAACTCACCTTTTTCCCCAAAGATTCCTAGTTGATTTGCTACTGATTCCAAAGAAAGTTAATCAAATTACTCAAGTAAGGCAAGTGCAACCGAAGAGTTATATCTGGCTTTTCCCTCCAGTGGACAAGGCGAAGGTAAATGTAGATGCAGCAGTTTCAAGGAACGTGGTACATGGGGTCGTGTGAGTAGTGTGCCGGAATTATCAAGGTGGATATTTAGGCTCCCCGATGGTTCTTCTTCAAGGAATCAATGCTGCCCGGATGCTTGAAACTCTCACCTACAGGGAGTCCCTTGCCCTAGTGGACTATGTCATGGTACATAGATTGCATATTACCTCTACTATCTCTCGCTTGTCTAGGTCGGGCGACCTAATTTTAGCCACGAAAGGCATTAGGCTGACATGTTTTGGCTTTAAAAGTTGCATACGATCACGGATTGAAATGCTTCAAAAAGCAAAATCGTCCGCCTCGACAAGGCAAATAACTTTCATGGCGAACACTTCTTCATTTGAGGTCATCTTCTGCGGGAAATCATGCAAGTGGTGTCAACAAAAGCCTATTTGAACTTGACGTAACTCCCGCGTCCAAGCCCCGTTTTGAGTTATCCTTATATCCATCTCAGAGAGGGCTATCCAAAGGTGACCTCCAACCTTTAATTTGACTTCATATTTCAATAGGCTCGCGCGTAACGCATGTCCTACGGGCTCGTACACTGCACTATTCCCTTCTCTCTTATCTCTAGCTGCTCATTCCTCCCTCCGTTCCTTGATATAAGGTGTATAGATTTTTGAGAAAAAATCCGAAATATAAGGTGTATTGCGCTGCACCACTCGTTTGAATATTTTTTTGAGGGATTTGTTTACATTTCCTTATATCACGCAAGCTCCTCTATTTTCTCATGTCAATTAGTCATGTGTAATGTCGCCCAAAACTTGTGAAATTTTTGCTCCATGTGCGTTCTTTAATTTCCATGCTAAAAACTATACACCCTATATTTAGGAATGGAGGGAGTACAATTCAGATCCCTTTTTCCCTCCCATCTATCTTCGTTGTCTCTCGTCCCGGTCTTGGGTCGCCAGCAACTCGCGCATGGAGAGGTCCTCTTCACTACATGAGGTGTCGTAGTTCGTTGGGCCGTTGCCCGCATCCACCACGACTGTTGGCTGCAGCAGAGTGCCCAAGCATGGCATGACCCCGCCAACCTCCTCCGTGCAGTCCCCGGTCATCACCCGCCGCCTCCGACATGCGTCGGCGGGTGGCATTTCTGCAGCATTTCTTCATTGTAAAAATTTCTTCAACATTACCTATGTTGTAAAAGTTTTTTCTGTAACATCATCTATCTTGCAAAAAAGATGAAGCCGAAAAAAATCTGCAACATAGCCTATGTTGCAAAAGTTTTCTAAAACATGACATTCGCAAAAATTTCTGCAACACAACCTCTGTTGCAAATGTTTCTATAATATTACCTTGTTGCAAAAGTGAAGAACGCCGCTTGGCCGCTCGATGACATACGATCTGACGGCTCACGACTCAGACGATCTTTTAAAAAAACCAGTCGGTGGACGCGTAGCACGCCCCTATCCAATTAATCCCCCTAAAAAATAGGCGACTGCTACGAATCAACCGGATCAACGCCCTGGTAACCGTTGGATGACAACGTCACGGAGTAGTAAGCGTGCGATAGGTTCGACACAACGCTGCTGCACCCTGGCAAAAGCTCCACTACAGCTCTCATGGCGCACCATGGGCGTCCGACGAAGCTCCAACGCAGCACCGACGATGTCTGGCGAAGCTCCAACACAACACCGATGACGTCTGGCAAAGCTCCAATGCAACTCTGGCAGAGCTCCAACGTAGCACCGGTGGCTCCAGTGAAGCTCTTAAGCAACTCCGGCGACGACGGCGGGGCTGGTAGTAGCTTGCAGCGCCGCGTGGAGTTTGGGCAGCGGCGCTTGATGCATCCATGGGCAATGACAGATCAACGGGCGAAACATAGGTGAGAGGTGGAGGACGAAGGGAGATCGGGCTCGGGGGGAAATGAGTGGCTCTCGTGATCTATACGAGACGGGATGGGGAGATAAGGTTGGGCGGTGCCTGGCCCCACAGGACGCGTGGCGTGCGTCGGAGACGGTTTACGCGAGCGTGAAATCAACCGGTTGATTGTAAACGTTTTCAAAAAAAAATCCAATTGGAGCACTAAAACTTATTGAGTTTTCCTTCAAAAATCTCAAAATATCGTGAATTTCTGTTTACCTCGGAAAACAAATCTCTGTCGGACTGCCTTTACCTTACACTGTTTGATTAGCTCACGCTGTACTATATCTGACGATGGAACTAACGAAACCCGCAGTAACAAAAAGGGTAAAGAGGCGGCGACGTGTGCCTGACACAGACCAAACCGGTACCTCCGAGTCGGAGCCGCCACTCTGCTCCGGAGCCACAGCCCGCATCTTCTCCCCATGGCGGCGGCGGCGGCCGCGGCGTCAGAGCACGCGGCCGAGGAGGGGCCGCTGAGCATCTACAAGGCGGCGAGGCGCATCAAGCGGCGGGAGAGCACCCTGTACAACGCGCTGCGGAGCGTGGCGGACGACGCGGCCTTCGTGGCCGAGATCGCGGCGCTCTGGCCGGCGCTGCCGCTGGTCTCCAACCTCCGCTGCGGCCTCTGGTACGCGCAGCCGCGCTCCCTCGCCGCCACCTGCTACTTCAAGTCCACCGACGGCCACGCCGGTAACTGGGGCTTCTCCACGGCCCGCCTCAATCTCCACCTCGCCCTCCTCGCCGGTATGTATGCATCTCGCTCCCTCCCTTCGTTGCACAACTTGTAGTAAGTACGTAGTACGTATCCCCTTTGACGTTCCCATCCGGCACGGTGATTTATATCCAGAAGTAGGATTTCACAGGAAAATTACTTCTCTGAATCACTCGTAATTCAGTTTCGTTTGCTTGGGGTTGATTCAAATACCCACTGCCAAAAGTGTGAATATGAGTGCAGATATGCTCATCATTTGAACTCTTATGCTGACTGTTGCCTGTACATGGCTATTATCACTGACTGTGTTTTTGGCGACAATGGAGTGGAGAGTGCAACATGCCTGGGACTTTTGAGGATTTAGCTTAAGTTGACCTTAATTTGTTTTGTTGGTACCCTTTGAGCAGGGGAAAGAGGAGGGTGCATAATAGTTGATTCAACGAGGAAAGGGAAACGATTTCCTGACAGCATGGCAAAGACCATACCCATTTGGTGCTGTGTTCTCAATCGAGCCATTCAGAGGCATCGACTGCGGGCTATCAACCAAGGTAGCGGATTGAATTCTGAAACGGTTGGTATATGGATTACTTCGATTTATTAGAATATGCATGTATATCCTGCTAATTTCCACTTGTGCACATTTTCTTTACCCCAATGCTTTGCCAATTGCCATTGCTATATTTGAAATTTGTACGGTAGACCACATGTTTCAGTATGCCTGTTTTAGCATAATCCTTGTATTAAGTTAATGTCTACGAGGAAGCTATATATTAGTTTATTACTCTAGAAAACTACATGGAAAAATAAGAGCAGCAGTGCTAATTTCATGATTTAACATGGCACCTACTTCACTACCACATTTCTATTTGGGATGAGGTCACAACTCACAACCATATATTGTAGTTTAGTCACAGTATATCTTCCTTTTCTGTTATTTCAGCCTTTCTTTCCATATTGCGGATTGTTCTTCGCGAGAAGAATATGTGTTCACTTGTTCTCACAATGTTCCATAATTCTGTCTGTTAGTCAGCTGTTGTATCAAACGGGGATGCTGAAGAGTACTCTGGTTCATCAAACTGGGATAGCTCAGTTCATCTTCCTGTATGGGTTCTGGAAACTGAGAAAAATGCAATAGAGGGGCGTATTGAAGAATGGGCGAACCTATTTGAATCTTGTGGTGCAGACATTCATTCTCTTGCATTAGGTTTGCAGAAACCACTCCGTCCACTGTGGATATCACAAAATACACGTATATGGTTGAATGAAGTACCAGATCATCAGTTATGGGACTTCACTCCCATCATATTAGTTTCAGCATCTGCATCTGGTACAGTGGCTACACAAAGGACGGCGTCAGAATTCAGCTGGCGCTATATTCCTGGTGCAGGAGATGATGAAGAGAGTTGGGCACGTGGTCTAACTCCTACATTATTCTGGAAGCATTCATACGATCTACTTGATGGTGGACCAGATCTTTGTAATCAGTTAGTTGCCGATATTGTTGAAAAGGATAGGGTTTACCGTGCGCAGAGGGGTGAACATTCTCCACAAGTTATAGTTAAGCATGTAAAGTGCTCAAGCCATGGACTCGAACCCTACAAGGGAGATCATACAATTATCGCACAACCTATGAACTCAAACCCTTCTACTATTGCTCCAGCAAATACACAATACTCCAATGGTGGTCATGTAGTCTTCTGGATTGGGACATCAAACCTTGCAGTAGGATCTACCATGCAAGGTATACTGATTAACTGTGCACCTTCTTTAGTAGTATTGTTCATTACGAAATAAAAATTACTCTATTGAACAACTACATAATGAACAATACTATTGTTTATTATGGCCAAGTTTACTCTATTAAACACTATCACTAAACAAATTACTCCCAGTTCCTACTGCAAACTTGGCTTAATAGTATTGTTCATTAGGAAATAAAAATTACTCCTAGTTCCTAATATTATGTCAACTACATAATGAACAACTTCATTGGGACATCAAACCTTGCCATAGGAGTAGTTGACATGGTAAAGAACCTTAATGATAGTGTTTCTTATGTCCCTTTATGTAGTTGCAGATGGCTTGGCTGATATGGATTGCATATTGAACTGTGACAGCACATCAAGATTGCCTCCTAGTTCATCAGAAGATTCTTACCTTGAGCTACCTATTGTGGTTAGTGATATTGTTTTACCCCTTTGCATTTCCTCTTTATTCAGACATCAACTTCTATATTTCCGTTTTGCAGGGTTCCAAGGATGAGCGATTTTCTTTGTTGAAAAATCTTCCTAAAGCAGTTAGCTTTGCAAAGAAAAATCTGATCGCAAGGAGAAAAATGCTGCTATGTTGTCAAAATGGTGAGTTGACAAAGTTCACCTACCAAAAGAAAATATTACATGCACTTTCCTTTTACCGTGTAGAAACCTGTACCATTTGTGAACACGTTATTATTATAAATAACCCCTTTAGAACTATCTTTTTCAAATACCAGCATCCAAACTTTTAAAGCTTGAGTGCACACAACACCGCTAAAGTCTAAAATCAGACAAACCGCTAAAGCTTGAGTGCACACAACCCTTAGACGTCTTACTACCTATTTTTCTGCCACACGACCTCTACTCATCGCGTGAGTTGAGTGCAAATTTTAGTCCCAAACTTTTCTAGATTGAAAACATTTGGTCATATTTATAATTTTATTATTATTATTTTGAACTTGAAAATCAGGAGAATTTTAATTTTAGTTTTGGGGCTTGTTTTTTTAAATAAACTTATAAAAGACCTGACTCTTATATATTTGCAAGCTTTTTTTGGATGATATGGAGGTACTGTGACATACCTTATTTTCAGAGATGAGGTTTATATTTAACCGGTTTTAGAGTTTAGAGTGGTCAGACAGTTTAGGGATGCAAAATACACTCCCCACCCCCATTTTTTATAAAAAAATAAATAATCCTTTTTGGTTATGTCGGTGGAGCAAGCGGCTCCCTTTGCCGGCTGTTAAATGGTGTCACGCCAATGTTCATTGGCCACGCTACAGACCATGCATGATGTGGCCCAAATGAGTTAAACTTTAGACTCCCATGATGGCAAGTAAATGCCGCATCACCAACTGTCATGTGATGACCACAAGTCAGTTTTGGTAATATGTTAGGGTGGGCTTTGTTTGATCAATATTTGTTCAAATAATTTTATTTAGCAACAAGTTTGCCTACGCCTGTTAGCTTAACTCTTTTTTTTACCTGCCCTTTCAGGAGAAGATATAAGCATTTGTGTAGCCTTGGCAATAATCACACGGTTATTCAGTGACACTGGTAAGCATAATCCTGAATGCAATTATATTTACTTATTGATTTCAAGAGTAAATAGGGAACCCGTTCTTATTTGTCTGCATAGCTGCATGACATACAAATTTATTTTTCTGCGCTCATTTCTAACCATGGATGACCATAATGCAATCAAAAAAAATTAATACTAGGTAGGTGCTCTGCAGAACTATATATACTTCGAATAAGTCATGTCTATTCATCTTGAACTAATCAGTATGTATTTATCTAAAGGGTCCTTTGACTGCGGCGAATCTTTTATGAGAAGAGACATCACCAAGTTGGAGATGAGGAAGAGGCTGGTGTTCATTTGCAAATACGCCGTTAATGCGCGGCCATCTAGGGGAAACTTGAGGCAGGTCTATGGTTTTCTATGCAACGAAAAGGAACAGCTGCCCTGTTAGTTCTGTGGAAAAATGCATCCGATGAGGCATTTGTTCTCATCAGTTGCCACAGAATAGTCAGGTTTGGGCTTGCAGTTGATTCTTGCGTGTTCTTCATTCTCCAATGATCTTCTAGTGTCTGAAGAATTAATGGTCACTAGTTGTCCTTGGAATAGCTCAAGCACCACCGTCCAGATGGACCCCATACTGATCAGCATTTCTTCATTTGAATGAAAACCAGTTATTATGTACTGGCAACAACCAAATACCCAAGTAGCTTTTTGAACTGACTTTTATAGTATTCTTGTTTTACGAGAGCACTGAGTTTTATACTTGTGAGAGAGCTTGTAATGATGGAGACACAGTTTTGGGTCGATGTAACATTATTTGTACCAACTCCTAATCCCACAGACATTCATTTTATTTGTTCTTCGAGCCTGTACTGCTGTTTTTACAGTATATGGTTGGCTGGGAACCTCTAAAAAAAGGATATATTGTTGGGAAACTGCACCTAGCATATCAAAATGTGAAGTGCTCGTCTTGAATCTAATGCTCCCTTTGTCCACAGATGTAAGAAACTGTGAAAATGTCTTATTACTTCGTATTTAGGAACAGCGGGTGCGGGTGTACTAGTGTGAAAGAAAGCTCGGAGGAAGTGTGTCCTAAGCAATACCTTGTTCAAAGGCTTGTGACGAATTGAGCAATTTAACACGTTGATGATGTGATGATGTTGCACTGGATCGTGATCGGGTTTATAGTCGTATAGGTGCATACAAATTGATGCATAAATCTGAAATGTGAAAAACTTACAATATTAGATAGAAACCTTGAATACATTGATGAATGATGATAATGGTGCAGCCGTGGTCATAAGATGAGTCAATACATGATGTCTAGGTAGTAAAGGATCATTTGTCAAGGCTTAACAGAACTGATAGGGTAATTAGTTGGGCTTGGTTACTCTGCTCTGAATTTTTTTAGAACCCTTTGAGAAGGCGTTCAAAGGGTTCTCAAAGAAAACATGAAAGTAAAAATCGCTCATTTCATGAAGGTTTTATTTTATGTATTCATTTAGGTTTAATGTAAACGAAATGTAGTAGTGGCTTGATGGAAGCCTAGAGTCTTCACTTGATCCAGTACCTGGGATGTATATCCCATTCCAAAATGATCTATTAAGCAATAAGGGTTGGCGGATGGTACAAGTCTAGAGGCGAATCAGAGAAGTACAAATATTATGAGGAGGTAACGAACCACTTAGATTTATATCACGAACACACTTAACTAGTAGCATACTCACTGGGGTCATGAATACATGATGTATGATTTGCCATTGCCAACGATACGCGACGTGGAAAACTTCTCAAAGCAAATATTTGGAAGGATAAACACTACATGGTTTGGAGTAAAATGCAGAAAGTTGATATTATCACTTGGTTAAATCAAATATTTTCAATGTAGTTCAAAAAGCTTAATGAAATATAATTAAGTCAAATATCTTCAATGTAGTCCAAAAAGTTTAATGAAATATTAGTGTGTTTAACGAAGCAGCTCCATGTTGAGTAAATAGGCAATTTCTCGATTAAATTAATCCACGAGTAAATCACTACCATGGCATTGACTAAGTTGATGACGTACTGACTTTGATTTAAACATGCACGTACTAAGCAAACAGTAGACAAATCTACACATACTGCTAGTACTGCTAATATGAAAATAATCAGGAGCGGGATAAACGAGTTATACCCTCCAGTAGGCCATGCAGAGGCCGCGGCTTTGGTGGCAGCAGCGTCCTCGGCGGCCTTCTTGTCGGCTTCAGCTTTCTCGGCGGCGGCACGGTCGGGGTCGGTGGACATGGTGATTGTGACGCCCCCGATTCAACCGTACACTAATCATGCACGCAAACGTGTACGATCAAGATCAGGGACTCACGGGAAGATATCACAACACAACTCTAAAACATAAATAAGTCATACAAGCATCATAATACAAGCCAGGGGCCTCGAGGGCTCGAATACAAGTGCTCGATCATAGACGAGTCAGCGGAAGCAACAATATCTGAGTACAGACATAAGTTAAACAAGTTTGCCTTAAGAAGGCTAGCACAAACTGGGATACAGATCGAAAGAGGCGCAGGCCTCCTGCCTGGGATCCTCCTAACTACTCCTGGACGTCGTCAGCGGGATGCACGTAGTAGTAGGCACCTCCGGTGTAGTAGGGGTCGTCGTCGACGGTGGCGTCTGGCTCCTGGACTCCAGCATCTGGTTGCGACAACCAGAAAGAAAGGAAAGGGGGAAAAGGGGGGAGAAAGCAACCGTGAGTACTCATCCAAAGTACTCGCAAGCAAGGAACTACACTACATATGCATGGGTATATGTGTAAGGAGGCCATATCAGTGGACTGAACTGCAGAATGCCAGAATAAGAGGGGGGTAGCTAATCCTGTCGAAGACTACGCTTCTGGCAGCCTCCGTCTTGCAGCATATAGAAGAGAGTAGATTGTAGTCCTCCAAGTAGCATCTCCAAGTAGCATATCCAGGTAGCATCTCCAAGCGCATCTCCAGTCGCATCGTATAGCATAATCCTACCCGGCGATCCTCTCCTCGTCGCCCTGTAGAAAAGCGATCACCGGGTTGTCTAGGGAACTTGGAAGGGTGTGTTTTATTAAGTATCCGGTTCTAGTTGTCATAAGGTCAAGGTACAACTCCAAGTCGTCATGTTACCGAAGATCACGGCTATTCGAATAGATTAACTTCCCTGCAGGGGTGCACCACATAACCCAACACGCTCGATCCCATTTGGCCGGACACACTTTCCTGGGTCATGCCCGGCCTCGGAAGATCAACACGTCGCAGCCCCACCTAGGCAAAACAGAGAGGCCAGCACGCCGGTCTAAACCTAAGCGCACAGGGGTCTGGGCCCATCGCCCATAGCACACCTGCACGTTGCGAGGGCGGCCGGAAGCAGAACTAGCCCCCTTAATACAAGAGCAGGCTTACGTTCCAATCCGGCGCGCGCCGCTCCGTCGCTGACGTCTGAAGTGCTTCGGCTGATACCACGACGCCGGGATACCCATAACTACTCCCGCGTAGATGGTTAGTGCGTATAGGCCAGTAGCCAGACTCAGATCAAATACCAAGATCTCGTTAAGCGTGTTAAGTATCCGCGAATGCCGAACAAGGCCAGGCCCACCTGTCTCCTAGGTGGTCTCAACCTGCCCTGTCGCTCCGCCACAAAGTAACCGTCGGGGACCGTCGGGAACCCAGGCCCACCTCTACCGGGATGGAGCCACCTGTCCTTTCA
This sequence comes from Triticum aestivum, assembly GCF_018294505.1. Taxonomy (NCBI): domain Eukaryota; kingdom Viridiplantae; phylum Streptophyta; class Magnoliopsida; order Poales; family Poaceae; genus Triticum; species Triticum aestivum. The sequence continues at coordinate 502,857,656 of NC_057813.1, forward strand.
GCCCCCAACTCCGAACAGTATCACAGGTAATGTAACAGTGTAAAGTATATAGTATATGCCCGTGATCACCTCCCGAAGTGATCACAGCCCAGTAGTATAGCATGGCAGACGGACAAGAGTGTAGGGCCACTGATGGAACACTAGCATCCTATACTAAGCATTTAGGATTGCGGGTAAGGTATCAATGACTGTAGCAGCAATGACAGGCTATGCATCAGAATAGGATTAACGGAAAGCAGTAACATGCTACACTACTCTAATGCAAGCAGTATAGAGAAGAGTAGGCGATATCTGGTGATCAAAGGGGGGGCTTGCCTGGTTGCTCAGACAAGGAGGGGTCGTCGGTGACGTAGTCGTACTCGGTGGCATCAGCGTCGGTCTCGTAGTCTACCGGAGATAAGAGGGGGAAGAAACAATGAATACAATGCAAACATAAACACGACGATGCGTGACGTGACAATGAGCGGTGCTAGGTGTGCCCTAACGTGGTATGAGGTGGTACCGGTTAAGGGGGAAACATCCGAGAAAGTATTCCCGGTGTTTCGCGTTTTCGGGCAGAGGAGCCGGAGGGGGAAAGTTGCGAGTTCGATAGGTTAGGGGTGTGTGGCGAACGAACGGACTGCGTATCCGGATTCGTCTCGTCGTTCTGAGCAACTTTCATGTTGAAAATATTTTAATCCGAGTTACGGATTAAAAGATATGATTTTCTAAAGATTTTATTAATTTCTGGGATTTAATTAATTATTTAATTAATTCGGAAAATGGATTTATGACGTCAGCATGACGTCAGGCTGACATCAGCAGTCAACAGGGGTTGACTGGGTCAAACTGACGCGTGGGTCCAATGGGACCCACCTGTCATACTCTGTTAGGTTAATTAGGATTTAGTTAAACTAATTACTGTTTAATTAAGCTAACAGGTTAATTAGATTAATTAAACAGGGTTAATTAACTTATTAATTCACTAATTAATTAATTATTAATTTTTATTAATATTATTTTAAATTCTTTAAATTCTATTTTTTAAACATGTTCTGTGGGCGGGGCCCATATGTCATAGGCCCCAGGGGGCCATAGCGGTTTTGGGCGCAGGTGCGGGCACGCGCCCATCAGGGCCACCAGGGGGGCGCCGGCGATAGCAGGGCACGGCGAGGCCGGCCGCCGGAGGCGACAGCGGTGAGGCCACGGCGGGACGGCGCCAGGGCGCGGCAGCAGAGGCGAGGACGCGGGGAGCAAGGGAGAGGGCGAGGCAGAGAGGCCTCAGCGGGGCGAGGCGCTGGGCGCGGCCAGCGCACGGACGATGCCGCGGTCGTGAGTGTGTGCGCGAGACTGAAGGAGGAGAGGAGGAGGCGGAGGCTCACAGCGAGATGCAGGGATCGGGGCAGTGGGGCGCGGGGAGGAGACGGAGAAGTCAGCGACGCGGTGACGAGGTGCAGGCCGGCGAGGAGGAGGAGGCAGACCGGCGAGGACGTCCGGCGAGGTCCAGGCGGCGGCGTGCGCGGTCGATCTAGGCGGCGGGGTCGTTGAGGCCGTTCGGGGAGGAGGTCGAGGACGGTCGGGCGACGAGGAGACGAGCAGTTGTGGCGAGGGACGACACCGACGTCGGTGTTGAGCGGCGGGGGCCGAGGCGGCGAGGGGCGCCGGGTTCGTTCCCCTTCCCGATCCAGATCGGGATCGAGAGGTGGGGGAAGCAGACGAGGGGGAGACGGGGAAGCGAGGTCCGGCGAGGTGGTCCTCTAGGCGGCGTCGACGAGGTGGCTGCGACGGTGCGGCGATGGGGTCGGGGTCGCTCGACCCCAATCCAGTCGGGAGGGAGGGAGGAGTGAGTGGGGGGTCGTGGGGAACGATGGGGGGAGTGGGGGTGACGCTAGGGTTCGGTCGCCCCAGGGGGTGCTGTAGGCACCAGCTGGGCCGGCCTGGTTGGCCCGATGGCCTGCTGGGCCATGGTCCAGCGGGGGGGGGGGTGTCTCTTCTATTCTTTTTTTTGTTCTTTGTTAGTTTTGTTTTCTGTTTTTATATTTTCTTTTCTTTTATTTTTTTATTTGTAGTTTCATTTATCTTTAGTTTTATAAAATTTACCCCTAGTGCCTAAATTTGTACTAATCAACAAACTATTGTGGGATTAATTATTAACCCATAATAAAATAGTTTTAGCATTCTATAAATTCAATAGGCATTTGTTTAATTGTTTTACTACTGTTTTAATCGTTCTAGAGCCTTTAAACATTTTATCAAAGTTTGGTTTCTCCACCATAATTACTTACGATTTATTTGACACAACCCGAACATTTTAGTTTTAATTTTTGAAAACTTTTGTTGTTTGCCTGATTTTAAATTGAATTCAAATCGGTTTCGAACTAATGCGAGATTAACCACAGTAATCGAGGTGATGTGGCATCATTAGTGGAGGATTACTGTAGCGTAACTATCCGGGCGTCACAATTCTCCTCCACTACAAGAAATCTCGTCCCGAGATTTAAGAGGGGTGTAAGGGGGGGGAAGTTCTGGTTACGAAGTCTAACGGATCTTCTCATCTTTGGTTGATCTTTCGAAGTGGTTGATCCCTTTCATTGATTTCTTCATTTCTCTATTTCAAGTCGTCATCCTTTCTTCGGGATCTCCATCGTCCTACGAACGCGACCAAGAGGAAAAACTCCGGAAGAATGCATTTGCACAAAGCTGGGCATCTGACGGTGAACTCAATGGGAAATACACAAGGTACCCCATGAGTTATATTTCAGTGAATTTGTTGAGTGCAATAGACGATTGTACCAAAGTTTCAAACGGTTAGGCAATCGTTCGATGCCTGAAACAACATGCGAAAGGGGTCCAGAGCAATGAGATTGAGTATTGCGTCTGCTACCAAAATAGATCACTTGGGACGGTGGCCCGTGAATTACATACGAGGCCACACGCGAAGAACAACCTTGGGGAGAGGGGGTGCAGGAGAGTCAGGTTTCGATCCTGGGACCTGTGGGTTATGGGCCCACCATGTGGTTGAAAGTAGGAAGGGGGCCGACAATTTGCACGGTCATGATAGTAAGGCGTGTCAAAGGGTAGCCTGTCAGATATGTCGGCAACAACATCGATACCAAGGGCGAGGGACGAAGAGAACCATTTTCCTGCTCGTTGAACGAGGCGGGCTAATAGGCAAGGTTCTCGTCCATCGGTGGTTACCGGAATATCATCAACAATCGTAACAGGGTCTTACTAACCAATTATACATCTAGGTGTTTACATAAGCAGTGAATCTTTACTGCTTAGATTATATAGATCACAAGAATGTCAAACACAACAAAGTAAAGTAAAAGGTGATCATCAGATTAAATAGAACAATGGAATGGAAAATGTGTTTATACACCTATTTCAGGGGTATATCCTTCCCAAGGACAAGAAGAGCATGATATCCATGACAGGATATAATGTAGAAAACCCTTTAGGTAAGGGGGGAGGAATCTCATGATATTACCCATACAACGGTGTTTGGATAATTGATAAAGAGAATTTAGCATTGTGCTTCAAATGTTCTTGGTGATGAACGGAGTACCACAGACATGCTTCAGGTAGCAATGATATGGTGTTTCAATCAAGGGCCCGACTTCGGATACACCCATGATCCATCAGGAGTAACTTATAAAATAAGTCCTACCACTTCCTCCAGGAGGAATGGTTATCCTTGCAAAAGAAATCATAATGATAGGTCCTCCAGCCAGGGGGGGGGGGTGCTAGGCATGACATCATGTTACCGGGTCATCAAAGGACAAACAACATAACTCCTGGAAAGTTGTCCCAACCATTGTATCTGACCGAGATTCAGATCCAATTGGTGTCATGATGCCTCAGACTCAGGATGTCCGAGAAGAAAAGGCGCAACACAAATCATTGAAATGGCATTGCAAGATTCTCGGGAAATGAACTATGGGAGCGGGTTCCTGAAACAATAGTTCATCATTAAGCCAAGGAGAGGTGAGGGGGTGGCTGATTGACTCAGCGACAATTCATTGAGATTTTCAAAAGATGGATTTCCACAATAATGTGAACAAGAAGATGACATTTGTCAGATCAAATGGTATAGTGATGTATGCTCGAGGAAAACATACACAATTAAACATTGGTTGAAAGGTGTGCCCGAAATATGACCTTAGGCAGCAAGATCACTGTTAGAGTGATGATTCAATAACCAACAGTCTAAGAACGAACTGTCAATCATTAACTTCAAGCAATAGGGTTGCTAAAAGTACAAATCCAAGCAGCATCATTCCCTTGTTGGAATCCCGGTTAGAATCAACACAGGGAACAAGAAGGAATGGTGATGGTGAGAAGTATCACTTGCATCAAGAATTCTCAAGAGGTGGTGAAATTACCACGACATTTTTCACATAAAAGATGGTAATATTCCAAGCTAAAGAAGAACAAACGTTGGATAGCAAGGAACTCAAGGTATAACACAAAACACGAACAAGTTTTGTGTTGAACGGAAGACAATAAAGTGGTCACTGATAACACAAATCATCGAGGGCAAGGATGGTATTACTCAACATGAATTCAACTGGTATCCTGGAAGTGCTCAGAATGTTGATGATATTCACGACACATTTGTCGCGGGAGTTCATGAAGATGTAATCGATCGGTGATGACATCAAGTCAAAGTAATGATAAAGTGAAAGGTTATTGGAACCAAGGGTACGACACAAACTCGAAACCAAGCTTGTTGTTCAAGGCGAAATGATATGATGATGATGATCGACGTAAGGTTAGTTCATCGTCGAAAATTGTGCTCCGGGAAGAAGGACCGGGTAGCACAGTTAAAATTAGCTCGATAATGATATAGCCGATCAGGCTAGGAATGACTTGAAGGATTAATAAATTTGTAAGCAGTGATGGGTTCAAATACTTGTTGAATTGCAATGCGAACTCGATTCAGTTATCGGTGTCTTTGAGTTTTTAATAACTCAGAGCCCGTGAAAAATTTGAATCAGTGAGAAGGTAGTACTTGATGAACTCATAAAAATTTAGGCAGTTCCATAATAATCTCGAGATACCATGGGGTAATACTCGATGACAGATCGAAGTAGAGGTTGGACTGGGGCATTGCTCTACAGAAGACAAGTGCTTAAACTTGCACGAGAAATGGTATTTAAAGGAGAACATGGTCGGAACCAAGATTGCAAAAAGGCCAGATCTCAGATATAAGATGAACTTATACCAAGGGAATAATTGATTTTAAAAGAAGCTTCGATGAGAAGAGGTACATCGTGTCCATGGGCATGAACGCAAAGTTCAAGGTCGACTCCCACTTCTCCAATGCACAACCTTTCATTCACTTCTCGCGCTCAATGAAGTTGTAGTTTTGAAATTTTATCTGGCAAAATACCAGAAGAGTACGACTCGTGAAAACTTTCGAGCCCACACATATTAAGGAAGGCATAGGTTCAACCCATCGGGGCATCTTAGAATCATATACCAGAATCTTTAGAAGTAATTAACTCAAGCTCGAAGACATAGCATGGTTGAGAAAGCAGACGATACAATTTACCAAAGGCATTATGTATCAGAGAAAAGGCTCACAAGGTTATTGAATATGAAGGGCGTTGTCAGATAAAATCCAACAAAGGATCTGGTGGTCCACAAGGGATCTGACGTGAGCATCGGTACTCAACTAGAGGAAGCAAATTATAGAAACAACTGACTAACTCAATTGTCAAATGCAAAGGAATTATGATTTCCAAATCAAGGGATCAGAAGCAATGCTCTGATTAGGGGTGGATAAGTTGAATAGCCTTAGGGTACAATCAAAGACAATTGGATTGGTCGAGAACCAATTCCAGTTAAAAGGATGGCAGCTCAGCCGGAAAATTAATTTATAAGGATCAATGATGATTGCGTGTATTCGCAAACATATTGAGTCAACGGACTCAAAATGATAATGACAAGGAATGTCATTAAGACTACGAGACTTATGGGATTAACCATAATGCAAGCAAGCAAGAATTTCAAGAGCCAAAGGCTCCAGAGGACTTTAGGAAGATCGAATATTATTTTAAAGACTTTTGTGAAACACATGAACAACTGGGGATGAGCGGATACTCGATAAGTGCGAGAATTATTCTTAGGGGTATTCAAGTGGCAAGGAACTGCAAGGCAGTAGGCACAAAGTATTGTCGGAACATTAGAGAGAATTTCGAGGTATCTTGTAATAACAAGATCGATTGGGTATAAAGTAAGAATGATGGGTGTAAGTATTTATCATTAGGGATATTGCAGTGGTGGGGAATTGCAAAAGCAACAGGCACAAGGTCTCGGGAGAATATCGGAAGGTATCTTCGGAATCCTTCGATGCACAAAGTAATCATCTGGACTGAAGGGGCTCTCCGGGAAAAAGTATTATCGAGAACCTAGAGTCCGAGTTAGTAAAATCGTTTAACCCGAATAGAAGAGATGTCAGAGTCCCAGAGCATAGGTCGAGGAATAAAAGATCCTACTACCACCCAAAGGCGACGTGGGCCCGTAAGGCACACAGCCAAGTTAGTAAAAGTTTTGCAATGACTAGACTCAACTTCGACCAAGGAGTTGGAAAGGGGGATTCCTACAGGCAGTCGGCTCTGATACCAACTTGTGACGCCCCCGATTCAACCGTACACTAATCATGCACGCAAACGTATACGATCAAGATCAGGGACTCACGGGAAGATATCACAACACAACTCTAAAACATAAATAAGTCATACAAGCATCATAATACAAGCCAGGGGCCTCGAGGGCTCGAATACAAGTGCTCGATCATAGACGAGTCAGCGGAAGCAACAATATCTGAGTACAGACATAAGTTAAACAAGTTTGCCTTAAGAAGGCTAGCACAAACTGGGATACAGATCGAAAGAGGCGCAGGCCTCCTGCCTGGGATCCTCCTAACTACTCCTGGACGTCGTCAGCGGGCTGCACGTAGTAGTAGGCACCTCCGGTGTAGTAGGGGTCGTCGTCGACGGTGGCGTCTGGCTCCTGGACTCCAGCATCTGGTTGCGACAACCAGAAAGAAAGGAAAGGGGGAAAAGGGGGGAGAAAGCAACCGTGAGTACTCATCCAAAGTACTCGCAAGCAAGGAACTACACTACATATGCATGGGTATATGTGTAAGGAGGCCATATCAGTGGACTGAACTGCAGAATGCCAGAATAAGAGGGGGGTAGCTAATCCTGTCGAAGACTACGCTTCTGGCAGCCTCCGTCTTGCAGCATATAGAAGAGAGTAGATTGTAGTCCTCCAAGTAGCATCTCCAAGTAGCGTATCCAGGTAGCATCTCCAAGCGCATCTCCAGTCGCATCGCATAGCATAATCCTACCCGGCGATCCTCTCCTCGTCGCCCTGTAGAAAAGCGATCACCGGGTTGTCTAGGGAACTTGGAAGGGTGTGTTTTATTAAGTATCCGGTTCTAGTTGTCATAAGGTCAAGGTACAACTCCAAGTCGTCCTGTTACCGAAGATCACGGCTATTCGAATAGATTAACTTCCCTGCAGGGGTGCACCACATAACCCAACACGCTCGATCCCATTTGGCCGGACACACTTTCCTGGGTCATGCCCGGCCTCGGAAGATCAACACGTCGCAGCCCCACCTAGGCAAAACAGAGAGGCCAGCACGCCGGTCTAAACCTAAGCGCACAGGGGTCTGGGCCCATCGCCCATAGCACACCTGCACGTTGCGAGGGCGGCCGGAAGCAGAACTAGCCCCCTTAATACAAGAGCAGGCTTACGTTCCAATCCGGCGCGCGCCGCTCCGTCGCTGACATCTGAAGTGCTTCGGCTGATACCACGACGCCGGGATACCCATAACTACTCCCGCGTAGATGGTTAGTGCGTATAGGCCAGTAGCCAGACTCAGATCAAATACCAAGATCTCGTTAAGCGTGTTAAGTATCCGCGAATGCCGAACAAGGCCAGGCCCACCTGTCTCCTAGGTGGTCTCAACCTGCCCTGTCGCTCCGCCACAAAGTAACCGTCGGGGACCGTCGGGAACCCAGGCCCACCTCTACCGGGATGGAGCCACCTGTCCTTTCAGCCCCCAACTCCGAACAGTATCACAGGTAATGTAACAGTGTAAAGTATATAGTATATGCCCGTGATCACCTCCCGAAGTGATCACAGCCCAGTAGTATAGCATGGCAGACGGACAAGAGTGTAGGGCCACTGATGGAACACTAGCATCCTATACTAAGCATTTAGGATTGCGGGTAAGGTATCAATGACTGTAGCAGCAATGACAGGCTATGCATCAGAATAGGATTAACGGAAAGCAGTAACATGCTACACTACTCTAATGCAAGCAGTATAGAGAAGAGTAGGCGATATCTGGTGATCAAAGGGGGGGCTTGCCTGGTTGCTCAGACAAGGAGGGGTCGTCGGTGACGTAGTCGTACTCGGTGGCATCAGCGTCGGTCTCGTAGTCTACCGGAGATAAGAGGGGGAAGAAACAATGAATACAATGCAAACATAAACACGACGATGCGTGACGTGACAATGAGCGGTGCTAGGTGTGCCCTAACGTGGTATGAGGTGGTACCGGTTAAGGGGGGAAACATCCGCGAAAGTATTCCCGATGTTTCACGTTTTCGGGCAGAGGAGCCGGAGGAGGAAAGTTGCGAGTTCGATAGGTTAGGGGTGTGTGGCGAACGAACGGACTGCGTATCCGGATTTGTCTCGTCGTTCTGAGCAACTTTCATGTTGAAAATATTTTAATCCGAGTTACGGATTAAAAGATATGATTTTCTAAAGATTTTATTAATTTCTGGGATTTAATTAATTATTTAATTAATTCGGAAAATGGATTTATGACGTCAGCATGACGTCAGGCTGACATCAGCAGTCAGCAGGGGTTGACTGGGTCAAACTGACGCGTGGGTCCAATGGGACCCACCTGTCATACTCTGTTAGGTTAATTAGGATTTAGTTAAACTAATTACTGTTTAATTAAGCTAACAGGTTAATTAGATTAATTAAACAGGGTTAATTAACTTATTAATTCACTAATTAATTAATTATTAATTTTTATTAATATTATTTTAAATTCTTTTAATTCTTTTTTTTTAAACATGTTCTGTGGGCGGGGCCCATATGTCATAGGCCCCAGGGGGCCATAGCGGTTTTGGCCGCGGGTGCGGGCACGCGCCCATCAGGGCCACCAGGGGGGCGCCGGCGATAGCAGGGCACGGCGAGGCCGGCCGCCGGAGGCGACAGCGGTGAGGCCACGGCGGGACGGCGCCAGGGCGCGGCAGCAGAGGCGAGGACGCGGGGAGCAAGGGAGAGGGCGAGGCAGAGAGGCCTCAGCGGGGCGAGGCGCTGGGCGCGGCCAGCGCACGGACGATGCCGCGGTCGTGAGTGTGTGCGCGAGACTGAAGGAGGAGAGGAGGAGGCGGAGGCTCACAGCGAGATGCAGGGATCGGGGCAGTGGGGCGCGGGGAGGAGACGGAGAAGTCAGCGACGCGGTGACGAGGTGCAGGCCGGCGAGGAGGAGGAGGCAGACCGGCGAGGACGTCCGGCGAGGTCCAGGCGGCGGCGTGCGCGGTCGATCTAGGCGGCGGGGTCGTTGAGGCCGTTCGGGGAGGAGGTCGAGGACGGCCGGGCGACGAGGAGACGAGCAGTTGCGGCGAGGGACGGCACCGACGTCGGTGTTGAGCGGCGGGGGCCGAGGCGGCGAGGGGCGCCGGGTTCGTTCCCCTTCCCGATCCAGATCGGGATCGAGAGGTGGGGGAAGCAGACGAGGGGGAGACGGGGAAGCGAGGTCCGGCGAGGTGGTCCTCTAGGCGGCGTCGACGAGGTGGCTGCGACGGTGCGGCGATGGGGTCGGGGTCGCTCGACCCCAATCCAGTCGGGAGGGAGGGAGGAGTGAGTGGGGGGTCGTGGGGAACGATGGGGGGGAGTGGGGGTGACGCTAGGGTTCGGTCGCCCCAGGGGGTGCTGTAGGCACCAGCTGGGCCGGCCTGGTTGGCCCGATGGCCTGCTGGGCCATGGTCCAGCGGGGGGGGGGGGTGTCTCTTCTATTCTTTTTTTTGTTCTTTGTTAGTTTTGTTTTCTGTTTTTATATTTTCTTTTCTTTTATTTTTTATTTGTAGTTTCATTTATCTTTAGTTTTATAAAATTTACCCCTAGTGCCTAAATTTGTACTAATCAACAAACTATTGTGGGATTAATTATTAACCCATAATAAAATAGTTTTAGCATTCTATAAATTCAATAGGCATTTGTTTAATTGTTTTACTACTGTTTTAATCGTTCTAGAGCCTTTAAACATTTTATCAAAGTTTGGTTTCTCCATCATAATTACTTACGATTTATTTGACACAACCCGAACATTTTAGTTTTAATTTTTGAAAACTTTTGTTGTTTGCCTGATTTTAAATTGAATTCAAATCGGTTTCGAACTAATGCGAGATTAACCACAGTAATCGAGGTGACGTGGCATCATTAGTGGAGGATTACTGTAGCGTAACTATCCGGGCGTCACAGTGATGATGAAGGCGACGCGGACGTAGAGGAAGTAGACGATCGAAAGCGAGCAGTCGCGTAATCGCTGCCCAAAAACCTATTCGCCCCTCACCCCGTACAGGAACCAGAAGGGCGTGGTTTCGGAGACCTGCTCTCCTGTCGACCGTGTATGCGACGGGCGGGATGGAGTCACCGGCGGCAGCAACAGCAAAGGAACGACGGTGGGCATGCGCGTGAGCAGATGTGATCTGTTCATGGCGGCTAGGGTTAGGGGACACAACACACTTATATAGACGCAGCCGCGTGGAGAGACGTGGGCTTGACCCACGTCCGAGTCCGTGACAGCCCATGATCCGACGTCTCGGATCGTGGTCCTGCTGTCAGAACCTCTCCGTTAGTGACTGGCAAAAATAAGTGCATAGGTGTGAGCTCGGCTCGGCTCATTCCCGCAACCCGCGTCGTGACGTGACGTGACGAGGCGGGCGGCGGAGGAGGAGCGCGCGAGGGCCTCTTCTCTTCTCAAGCTCCAATAGCATGTAGAAGAGCCACCCTTATAAACCACTCCAACTTTCCTTCCACTAGCATGGTGGGACTAAACTTCCCACCACCTTGTCATGCCACCTACATGGGCCCTTAGAGATCAAATCTGAAATTGTTATATGGGCTCTAGGCCCATCTCACATTTCAACAATCCCCCACCAGATCTCAGGGGCCCACTTTGTCCTTTGTTCCAAACGCTGTTTTGATATACTAGCGTTTCAGTGAAGACCTGTTAAGGTTGAGCTTCACCTAGAGCAAGTAACTACACTCCTTCACAACTGAACAATGGACTATGCCTTGAATTGTCAGTTTGGCGTAAAGAAGTTTCACCACATGTCTTACTAGTACTGGAATTAACACGTCAGATGTCCTAAGGTGAGGACTTAGTCGTGAGGCCGCGCATCTATGTGGTAGCTTGAGAGGGGTTGAGCGGAATCGAGAGACGCAACACAAGACAGGGATTTAGACAGCTTCGGGCCCCGGGAAACATCATCCGGTAAAAACCCTACATGCTGTTTGAGGCTAGGTTTCATTATCATCACGAGGGAGTCGCCGTAAACCGGCTCTCCTCTTTGTGTCTAGCCCTAGAGATTGTTTCTTCTTGCTTCTAGCTTGTCCCCCTTTGGGGAGCCCTGCCCCTCCTTATATATGTTGAAGGGGCGGTTTACATGTGGAGTTCTATTAGGATTAGGACTAGTCTATCTCTAATACAAACCGGATACAAGTCCTAGTCTTAACTCTTTGTAAGGTAAATATTCATTTCCTCTTAAACCGGCCCACCATAATATGAACCGGCCTTCATGAACCGCCAGACGGGCCACCGGGTCTTGTCGCTCCTCTGGCCCGCCTGCCGGATTACCAATGAACTGTAAACCGTCTGGTCTGTGCAGGTCACCGGTGAATCGCCAAGTCCGGTCGATTTATCCTTGCGGCCGGTTTACGTCGCGGGGCATATCCCCGACATTAGCCCCCAAGTTTAGCTTGGATTTATCCATGGTAAACTTATGCTGCAAAAATAAACACAAGAACAAATTTGGCGGGTTGTGCTCCGGGTTAAGAATTCTTGTAGACCGACACCTGATCATCCTTAAATCCTTGTCACTTCCTCCTTCTAGAAAATCCAAGTCAATAGACCAGCTTCATAATCAATTTGCTCGCAGAAAAAATATTGTAAATAAAGAATCCATTTGAATTGGCCTTCAATGCTCTGACTTGACAAAAATATTAGTCTCTAAAATATTCAACTGATATCCAGCCGGCTTGAAGATGTAAAACTTGCCGGTTTATGATTACCACCATTGCCGGGTTATAAAACTTGATAATTCCGAGTCATGATTGTTGCCAACGCCAGTTCATGTTTATTGATGACGCCGGGTCAATCCGGTTTGCTCAAAACAGAGAATTTGAAAATAGTTCTTCCATAATAATATAATACCTGTAGCCCCCAAGTCTTGAGCAGAACAAAGTGATGGCTTAAGACTTGCTTCAATATAAATACTGCCACTTAAGAAGAAATCCATGTTGTTCATCCCAGTCATTTAGTAAAAACTGAATACTCCATATTATGTAGCCCCCAAGTGCCGGGTTGTCATGCTTGCAGCAACCTGGGACTTTGTAATTGTCTTATACTCATAAAAACTTTAACCAGTGTAGCCCCCAAGGGTCGGGTCATTATGCAATAATGAGCAGGGACTTTGTAGGTATAATCATGTAGATTTGAGCAATGATGTGTAGCCCCCAAGGGCCGGCTCAGTAAGATAATATTGAGCTGGGACTTGATATATACTTCAATAAAAATAACACCATATGATGTAACCCTCATCATGGGACTTGAATCTACGTCCATAAGGTTAAGAGCCTTGTGCTTTACCAACTGAGCAGCGGACTCTTCAATATAATGAATAAAAAGCTTTGTACCTTCAATTGTTGACAGGAGCAATTGGTAGCCCCCAAGGGCCGACTCATTATAATGTGATGAGTCGGGTCTTCAATAATATGAGCAGAGAATGACTTTTCATTAGCCCCCAAGTGTCATGGTGCATGCTTGCAGTGACATGAGACTTGTGTATTTAATGTAATCTCAACTTAAATAATGTAGCCCCCAAGTGCCGGGTCGTAAGCCTGCAGCGACTCGGGACTATTCCCTCCATTGTAGAATAAATCATATCCATTGATAAAATAATAGCCATTGCGCTGAAGCGACTTTAGAAACCTCAATCATAATATTGGTTATTGATAACCATAATAAAAATCCAGCCATGTTGGCTATTCAAGATAATATAATCCAATGATTTATAAGCGCATGATTCCAATCGCGCAATCCAAATATATACTGGCGACTTATAATCCCAAGCCAGGCCGGTTTAATAAACACCGGATAATTTTTCATCATATACTGGCGACTTATCGTCTTAAAGCCAGGCCGGTTTAATAGACACCGGATAATTTATCATCATACTGGCGACACATAGTCGAAAGCCAGGCCGGTTTAATAAACGTCAGTGATTTATAATCATGCTTTATTCAACCTGTTTCTGCATACAACAAGTTTAAAATGTCCTGGCGGTTTACCGCCGAACGGGTCATAATGCCCAACATATAACCCGGGTTTATAACCAAGGCTGCACTTAAGAATAATCAAATATGAAATATATCATACCTGTGACATTGAATCACATCGTTGGTTTTACCAACTTTTTGTAGTAAGGGTGATAACCCAAATCTTGAGTACTGATAACTCCTTTCATACTGTGCCGGTTGATGATAAACCGTACCGGGTTGTGATAAACACCGGTTTAACCATATATAATACTGGCGACTCGTAGTCAAACCAGACCGGGCTGATAGTCTCCGGATTATAACTTGATCCTGTATTGACAACTTGTAATTGAAAGTCAAGCCGGGTTAATGAACGCCGGTTTACTCCATAATAGGATGGTAATAGAAAATCAAACCGGGCAGATGGCCTCCGGATTAAGATTTGACCGTGTTCCGTCAATTTGACAGTTTGAACCGGTTTAAAAATGTTATCGGTTTAAAAAACGCAAAAAAAATCAAATAACAGTTATGAAAAAAAATATGGAAGCAAAGGCAATGATAAGACCATTTGCAAAAACATGCTTTACTGAGCTGATCAGATGGTGTTACCATGGTCGGACACGACCAAGCTCCCAATAAGGTGTAGCTATGGTTCAAGTCAGCCAGGTCCCCAAATGATTCGTGGCATATATGCCAGATCAAGAGGCGTGGCAATGGTTCGGGTTCGACCAAGCCCCCAAGTGATTTTGTGGCCTTAGGCCGACCAAGAGGCGTGACTGGTTCAGACTTGACCATGTCCCCAAGTGATCCGGTGGCTGTCGCCTATCAAAAGGTGTCGCGTTGGTTCGGACACGACCAAGGCCCCCAGTGATGTTATGGCACTAGGCCGATCAAGAGGCGTGGCTATGGTTCGGATACGACCAAGCCCCCAAGTGACCAATAATATGATAAGCCAATAAGGCATGATACCCATGTTTGGACCGCGCATCATGGCAGCAAGTCTTCTTTGGCACCCTTTAACTTTTTGCAAGAGATAAATCCTTCTTGAACCGGGATTTTGAACCGGATATTGAGAGCTTCAAAGCTTTGTGGGAGACATCTTTCCCTTGACCCGGATTTTAAACCGGAATCTTCATTTTCAGCCGAAAATTTTCTGACGGTCTTTAAACTCGAACTTACGAGAAGTTAATTCCTTTTTTGAACCGGACATTGTTAAACCGGATTTGGGCGCTTCAGAGCTTCAATGAGACTGACTTCCCTTGAGCCAGAATTTAAACCGGAATCCTTTCTAATGACCCGGATCTTCTTCATTGAGCCGGGATTTTGTAACTGTCATATACTTACTAAGCCGAAAATTTTCTGACGGCCTTCAAATAACAGTAGCCTCCGGGACCGGGTTATCTTTCCCTCCATCGTCCTGGGGTTCTTAAATTTGCTGGCAAGATTTGCTTAGTCATGTCATCGTAGCCCCCGAGTCTCAAGGTGACTCGAGGAGTTGGCTTGAAACTCTTCATATTTAACCATGATATAAACCGACATAACTTGTATATCATTGGTGTTGATAGCACGATGTAAATCCACAGAAGGTTGAGGTGACTGCGGCGGGTTATAAATGATCCCGTATGAGCCGTGTCAGCAACTCGGCCAATGGTTCCTTCCAACTGGCGATTTGAACTTAACCAAACTATAGTGGCGGCGACTTGCGCGCCTGCCCATTGAGCCATCCAGTGCAAACGGCGGTTGATAGTATATTATAATTTGCCTCCTTTTTATTGAAAGAAAATCGGGCTACCCAAGTTGTGACTTGCTCATACTCAATAAATAGCTCATGCAGACAGGTGCGGCCCGGTATGTTGATGTAGACCAGGCCGCAAGAGACGGACGACAAAAACGACCACAACATCAGAGGCAGCTCGGATAGATGAGTCGGCCGTGGCATTGTAAACCGGTGCGGACGGGGAAGATCGGCACCGGTGTCGTAAATCGGCGCGGACGGGTGTGTAAACCGACGCAGACGGGTGATCCGGCGCCGGTGTTGTAAACCGGCACAGGCGAGTGAGCCGGCCGCGGGGATGTTGTTGTAGACTGAACCACAAAGGTGGTGGTTTGCACACAAATTCGTTGAACAATGCGGTATGGCTGGATGTTGGCGCTGGATAATATTGGCGCGAGCTTTATATCCGTGACATAATGATTATTCTTGCAGTGAATAATTATCCTGCATAGAAAACATCGCAAGCCAGAGCAATTGTTCTTGGATAAATTAATATATACTTAAAAATAAATAGAAAAAATAGCACCTGATATTTTTATCGGATGAACCGGATGTTGGTGTTGAATGGATTTTTATGTAGCCGTACTACCAGGCCTCCATGTAACCTGCCCTCCGTCTTTTTCTTATCTCACATGATGTTTGTACGTGGAACGCTTTGATTAAAATGCAATCAATGCTTCAACGCATGCACACACAGGGTCGCTCGTGAGTCATGATGCCCCCCATGCTGTGACTGTCAAGTACGTAGAGGGATAACTTGATCCATGCTGCTTTTAAACCGGAAGAGAAAATGACAGAACGCCATACGCCTCCCTTTGCTGACACATGTCATCTGGACTCCATGTACTGCTTTCTCTCTCCGCACATTATCTCCAACAAACACACATTCTGGCTTGCTCGCTTGTTTTCAGAACCAGAGTCCTCCTCCCATTTACTTACACAGCACCGAGGACCGACCAATGGCGGGAACCACAGCAGTAGGATGCAGGCACCACCAGCCAGTGTCCGTGAAGACGCGGGCCTTAGCAGCGGAGACGGCACCGTCAAGGGGGGCTTGAAGCAGCAGCAGCTTGTGATCAAATCCACAGGCGCGGCGACCCGGCAACCAGGCGCAGGCGAGGCCGACCGCTGGGGGAACAGAGATGGTCGCGCAGACCCGGTGGCCCTGGCGGGCGGAACCAACCGCGGAGACGGTGGGCGGTGACTCGGACGGCGGTTTGGCTCGGTCGGAGGCCGAGCTGAAGGAGAGGTAAGTCGAGGTGAGTCAATGACAGCGGCTCACAAGTAATTTACGGGCTGACCACGATAGAAAAAACGGCGGCTCGGAAGAGGAGTCGCTCGGCGGGAGGACAGCTCGAGACGAGGCCGTGTGTGGCCCGGTGTTGACCCGTCATATAGGAGGCGGCTCAAGCAGCGGTTTGACCGCCGTGAGCGACTCATCAATAGAGAAGAAATCCGGGTCGTGGTCTCCAGTGATCCGACTTGTACTAGCTGCAATTGTTTAGTTGATAATTTCAATATAGGCATACGGACGGTTTTGAAGATCCTGATGGATTTGATGTGTGCGTTGTAGCAGCATTGCTTCTCATTGTTCAGCAGCCATCACCTCAGAACGGGTCCGTGGCTCAGAGGACGGTCGACTCGTCTCACGGCAACAGCTGCAGCAAAGGCCCGGGCCAGGGCCGACGAGGCAGCGGCGGCTGAGGTCCGGTTCGAGGCGGAGTGAGGCCAAGGCGGGTCGCAGCGGCAGCTCGGCACGCCAGCGAGGCCGGCTTAGGACTTGATCCGGCATGTATAGTCTTCGTTTCTTTGTGATAAGTAGTAGTAGCAGCAGCGATGTATAGTCTCCTCGGGACTTGATCCTGCATGTGGATAACACCACGTGGAGAATAGCAGCACCAAACTAACGGTGTAGTTCTGGATTTGAGCAAACTATAGCAACAGCGATTGTACCCTCGTAGTTCAACAGCCGAATCCGACGCTTTTTCGGCAACTGTGATCTTGATGACTCGGCGGCAGATTCCTGCATGGTTTCGGTTTCGCCGGATCATGACAGCGCGTACAGCGGCTGTACCAATCTCATACACATCATTCACTCTCAATCTCATATCCATCGCTCTAATGGCTCGCGATGACGTAATCTTTGCACGTTGACTAACCCGGCTGATGAATTCAATGTTGACGCAGATCTTTCTGAACCGGCGCTTTTTATCCGAAAAATCACCAACTTCTCAATCCATTAAAGAAATCCCTTCAAGAACTCATCAGACCGTGCGCAGGCCCCACGGTGGACGTCAACTGTCGTGGAATTAACACGTCAGATGTCCTAAGGTGAGGACTTAGTCGTGAGGCCGCGCATCTATGTGGTAGCTTGAGAGGGGTTGAGCGGAATCGAGAGACGCAACACAAGACAGGGATTTAGACAGCTTCGGGCCCCGGGAAACATCATCCGGTAAAAACCCTACATGTTGTTTGAGGCTAGGTTTCATTATCATCACGAGGGAGTCGCCGTAAACTGGCTCTCCTCTTTGTGTCTAGCCCTAGAGATTGTTTCTTCTTGCTTCTAGCTTGTCCCCCTTTGGGGAGCCCTGCCCCTCCTTATATATGTTGAAGGGGCGGTTTACATGTGGAGTCCTATTAGGATTAGGACTAGTCTATCTCTAATACAAACCGGATACAAGTCCTAGTCTTAACTCTTTGTAAGGTAAATATTCCTTTCCTCTTAAACCGGCCCACCATAATATGAACCGGCCTTCATGAACCGCCAGACGGGCCACCGGGTCTTGTCGCTCCTCTGGCCCGCCTGCCGGATTACCAATGAACTGTAAACCGTCTGGTCTGTGCAGGTCACCGGTGAATCGCCAAGTCCGGCCGATTTATCCTTGCGGCCGGTTTACGCCGCGGGGCATATCCCCGACAGGCCTCGTTGCGCTCGCTATGTACATAAGTGAACCAATGATTTGAGAGTATCTCAATTGATCTTTAGCCATGCCTTTGGACTTTCGAATCAACACGCTAGGATCATATGGTGTTTGAGATGGTGTGCAGTCCGAATATCCAAAACGACTCAACACCTTCTCAACATAATGGGATTGCAGAAGTGTGATCCCACCCTCATTATCTCTCAGTAGCTTAATGTTCAAGATAACATCAGCCACACCAAGGTCCTTCATCTCAAAGTTCTGAGACAGAAACGATTTGACCTCCTCAATGACTTTGAGGTTTGTTCCCAATATCAGTATGTCATCAACATACAAGCACAATATAACTCCTTCGCCCCCACCATGGCGATAGTATACACATTTGTCAGCCTCATTAACAACGAAACCAACAGATGTCAGAGTTGTATTGAACTTATCATGCCATTGCTTAGGTGCTTGCTTCAGGCCATATAAAGATTTCAGTAACTTACACACCTTCCTTTCCCGACCATCTATCACAAAGCCATCTGGCTGTTGCATGTAGATTTCCTCATTTAGCTCTCCATTCAGAAAAGCTGTCTTAACATCCATTTGATGGACGAGAAGACCATGTGAGGTCGCCAACGAGAGTAATACTCGAATGGTGGTCCGTCTAGCCACAGTGAATAAGTATCAAAGAAATCTTCCTCTTCTTTCTGGTCATAGCCCTTGGCCACAAGCCTGGCCTTGTACTTTTCAATCGTACCATCGGGCCTAAGCTTTTTCTTGAACACCCACTTACATCCCAATGGTTTGCAACCATAGGGACGCTCAGTGATCTCCCATGTCCCGTTAGCCATGATGGAATCCATCTCGCTACGGACCGCATCCTTCCAGTAGTCAGCTTCTGGAGAGGCATACGCTTCTGAGATAGAAGTGGGAGTATCATCCACGAGGTACACGAAGAAATCATCACCAAAGGTCTTTGCAGTCCTTTGTCTCTTGCCCCTGCCAACGGTTTCCTCGTCATCCTCCTCAGGATTTTCATCATGTGTTCGTTCATAATATTCCATAGGAATGGCAGGCTCAAGAGTCTCCTCAGATTCCTGTCTAGAAGTGCTTTGCATATCTCTCATAGGAAAAATATCCTCAAAGAATGTAGCATCCTTAGACTCTATGATTGTACCGACCTTTTGGTCAGGTAACTCAGATTTCACTACAGAAATCTATAGCCAACGCTGTTCTTAGCGTAGCCCAAGTTAATGCAGTCCACAGTCTTGGGTCCAAGCTTACGCTTTTTGGGGATCGGCACGTTGACTTTCGCCAAACAGCCCCAAGTACGCAAGTACGAGAGTGTTGTCCTTCTATTTGCCCATCTCTCATAGGGAGTGATCTCATTATCCTTTATCGGAACTTTATTCAGGACATGACATGCCGTCAATATAGCCTCCCCCCACCATGCCTTGGATAAACCCGACGTATCTAACATGGCGTTAACCAGATCCGTTAGAGTACGGTTTTTCCGCTCGGCAACCCCGTTTGAATGGGGTGAATAAGGAGGCGTCCTCTCATGAATAATGCCGTGTTCCGCACAGAAGGACTCAAACTCACTCGAGAAGTACTCTCCACCACGATCTGAACGGAATCGTTTAATTTTCTTTTCAAGTTGATTCTCAACTTCTGCCTTATAGATTTTAAAGTAGTGTAGAGCCTCATCTTTAGTATTTAACAGATACACATAGCAATACCTAGTGGAATCATCTATCAATGTCATGAAGTATTTCTTTCCACCTTTAGTCAATACACCGTTCATCTCACAAAGATCAGAATGTATGAGTTCTAATGGTGCCAAGTGTCTCTCCTCCGCACCCTTGTGAGGCTGGCGAGGTTGCTTAGCTTGCACACATGACAGGCACTTAGAACCTTTGGCTAAAGTGAAACTCGGGATTAAATCCAACTTAGCTAGCCGCGTCATAACACCGAAACTTATGTGACAAAGACGTGAATGCCAAACCTCAAATTCATTAACACTCGAATGAATATGGTTCACGACTTTATTACAGAAATCTGCGAGGGAAAGGCGGAACATCCCTCCGCTCTCATAACCTTTTCCAACAAATAGTCCATACTTAGTAACAAGTAATTTATTAGACTCGAATACCAACTTAAACCCTTCTCTACATAGAAGGGAGCCACTAACGAGGTTCTTCTTGATGGCGGGGACATGCTGCACGTTCTTCAGCTGCACGATCCTTCCCAAAGTAAACTTCAGATCGACCGTGCCAACACCATGAACAGAAGCACTCGCACCATTCCCCATCAATACGGACCCGTGGCCTGTGACCTGGTAAGAAGAGAACAATGAAATGTCAGCACACACATGAACACCT
Source organism: Triticum aestivum (assembly GCF_018294505.1). Classification (NCBI taxonomy): domain Eukaryota; kingdom Viridiplantae; phylum Streptophyta; class Magnoliopsida; order Poales; family Poaceae; genus Triticum; species Triticum aestivum. The sequence goes on from NC_057813.1 coordinate 502,878,276, forward strand.
GCACCTGTATCCACCCACCAATCGGTAGGCTGAAACACTGAAAAAACAGTAAATAAATTACCGTACCTAGATGCACCATTCTCATTGTTGTCCACAATCATGTTGACAGACTTGGAGTCCTGTCCTGACTTCTTAAACTTGTTTGGGCACTTGTTGGCCCAATGTTCAGTCGAACCACAAGTAAAGCAGCCCTCATCCTTCTTGTTCTTCTTGAAGGTCTTCTTACCCTTCTTCTTGAAGTCGGTATTTTGTTGGACACCGTTCTTTCCCTTGAACTTGTGGGAGTTGAAGTTCCTCTGGTTCACCATGTTGGCAACAGAAGTCCCTTTGGCCCCTTTTCCGTGCGAGTCCTTTTCCCTCGAATTCTGCTCAACACTCAAATGGCCAATGACATCCTCCACAGAGAACTCACGCCTCTACTGTTTCAGAGTGGTGGCAAAATTCCTCTAGGAATTGGGGAGCTTAGCGATTATGCAGCCCACGACAAACTTGCCCGGTAACTCGCACTTCAGAAGCTCAAGCTCCTTAACAATGCATATTATCTCATGAGCCTGCTCCAGTACAGGACGGTTCTCAACCATCTTGTAATCGTGGAACTGCTCTATAATATACATCTCGCTCCCTGCATCGGCGGCCCCGAACTTAGATTCGAGCGCCTCCCACAAGTCCTTGGCGACATGCACATGTAAATATGCGTCGACCAGTTTATCTCCGATCATGCTAAGAACTGCTCCGAGAAACACAGTGGTTGCCTCCCTGAATGCCTTCTCCTGTTCAGGAGCAATCGTTCCCGTGGACACACCGGTGACCCAGAACACGTTCATAGCCGTGAGCCATAAAGTGGTCTTTGTCTGCCAACGCTTAAAATACGTACCGGTAAACTTATCCGGTTTCAGTGCTGCGGCAAAGCCACTTGCCGAAAAATTCCTACACATAATAGGTTTTTGGATTGTTGAGTAAATAGGCAATTTCTCGATTAAATTAATCTACGAGTAAATCACTAGCATGGCATTGACTAAGTTGATGACGTACTGACTTTGATCTAAACATGCACGTACTAAGCAAACAATAGACAAATCTACACATACTGCTAGTACTGCTAATATGAAAATAATCAGGAGCGGGATAAACGAGTTATACCCTCCAGTAGGCCATGCAGAGGTCGCGGCTTTGGTGGCAGCAACGTCCTCGGTGGCCTTCTTGTCGGCTTCGGCTTTCTCGGCGACGGCACGGTCGGGGTCGGTGGACATGGTGATGATGAAGGCGACGCGGACGTAGAGGAAGTAGACGATCGGAAGCGAGCAGTCGCGTAATCGCTGCCCAAAAACCTATTCGCCCCTCACCCCGTACAGGAACCAGAAGGGCGTGGTTTCGGAGACCTGCTCTCCTGTCGACCGTGTACGCGGCGGACGGGATGGAGTCACCGGTGGCAACAACAGCAAAGGAACGACGATGGGCGTGCGCGTGAGAAGATGTGATCTGTTCGTGGCGGCTAGGGTTAGGGGACACAACACACTTATATAGACGCAGCCGCGTGGAGAGACGTGGGCTTGACCCACGTCCGAGTCCGTGACAGCCCACGATCCGACGTCTCAGATCGTGGCCCTGCTGTCAGAACCTCTCCGTTAGTGACTGGCAGAGCTCGGCTCATTCCCGCAACCCGCGGCGCGGTGCGTCATGACGTGGCGAGGCGAGGCGAGGCAGGCGGCGGAGGAGGAGCGCGCGAGGGCCTCTTCTCTTCTCAAGCTCCAATAGCATGTAGAAGAGCCACCCTTATAAACCACTCCAACTTTCCTTCCACTAGCATGGTGGGACTAAACTTCCCACCACCTTGTCATGCCACCTACATGGGCCCTTAGAGATCAAATCTGAAATTGTTATATGGGCTCTAGGCTCATCTCACATTTCAACACTCCAAGCATGGCAAGAGGTTTGGACACTGCGGAGAGATTGCAGGCTCACAGGGCGGAGCACCCTAGAGGTGGGAGTACCAGATATTCTCCCCTCTTTTCCTTGGCTGCCCCACCCTTGGAGCTTAGTTATTTAGTCGTGGTTCTGATTGTTTTTTTGTTTTTTATATACATGCAAGATTGTATGCTAGAACTGTAGCGAGTTAGAGCATCTCCAACAAGCGTCCAACGCACGGCGCGCTAAAAACCAATTTGCAGCACGCCGATCGTCTGATTTGGTCGGCGCGCAGCGCTGGCTCCAGCAGCCGCGGTAAAATGCAGCGCGCGCGCATAGCTCCAGCAGGCGCGCGGGCTCTGGCACAAACAACGTATGCGCTCCAAACACAAGCAAAAAGATCAAACACAAACAAAATAAATCACAATAAATAGTTCAATTTATTATTACAACTCAAACAAATAGTATCTTTCATCAATACAACAAATAGTTCAACAATACAACATCAAACGCACAAATCACGATGCTCTTTGGCGGCCATTCCAAGCCCACCACTCCTCAATGAGATCCTTTTGAAGATCATCATGTGATGTCGGATGTCGAATGGCATGATAGGAGGCAACAAAACGGGCCATCCTTTAGCCCTCCGCCACACTCGCACGGGATGTCCCAAGAGCTCATAGTGAGAGTAGTCTACATCTTGGCCACGCCCATTCTCGATGATCATGTTGTGCATGATCATACAAGCGTGCATTATATACCACAGCATCTTCTGATCCCAAAATCTAGCCGGTCCTCTCACAATAGCAAATTGGGCTTGCAAAATCCCAAAAGCTCTCTCCCCATCTTTTCTAGCCGCCGCCTGAGCATTGTCGAAATCAAGATTTTTCTTACCTTTCGATTTTTTCAACGGCTTCACAAATGTTTGCCATTTTGGGTAGATGCCATCCGCAAGATAGTAACCATAGTTGTATGTACGACCATTAGCTACAAACTGCACCGGTGGCAGTTCACCATTTGCAATCTTATTCATCAGCGGTGACCGATTGACAACGTTGATGTTATTCAAAGATCCAGGCATTCCAAAAAAAGCATGCCAAATCCAAGTCTCTTATCGGCCATCACTTCAAGGATTATAGTGGAACCCTTTTTTGGCCATGGAATTGTACATGGAATCGGCCTTTGGACAATTCTTCCAACTCCAATGCATGCAATCTATTGAGTCAAGCATACCTGAGAACCCGCGAGCTTTGTTCATCTCCAATAGCCTTGCGGCGTCTTCAGCATTGGGAGATCTCAAGTACTCCGGGCCAAACACTTGCACAATTCCGACTGCGAAGCGCTTGACACACATGATGGCTTGGCTCTCACCCATGGCCAAGTGATCATCAACTAGATCAGCGGGGATACCGTATGCCAACATACGCAAAGCGGCTGTCACCTTCTGAAAGGTGTTATGCCCGAGCTCTCCGGCGGCATTCCTCCTCTGCTGAAAAAACCGATCATAGATCGCTAGTTTCTCTGCAATGCGCCTAAACAACTCGGTGCTCATCCTAAACCGGCGACGAAAGTACGACTCGGGGTATATGTGATTCTCCACAAAATAGTGCCCCATTAATCTGTTGTGGGCATCGATCATATCCCTCCAAATTTTCTGCCGACCCATAACCGAACCACCGTGCTTCGGTTTTTTTATTGATATTCATAGCTAGGATCATTGCAAGTTCCTCCTCCTCTTCCATATCAAATTCTTCTTCGGAAGAATCATATGACAAACTCATCTACAATGTTCAAAACTAGGCTATAAAAAACTACAAACAACATGCACCAAATTCATGTAAAAATGTGAAGTTGAAAGCAATACATACCTTGCGGGCGTTTTGTCGAACACCTTCAGGGCGTCGAGCGGCAGTGGGCGGCCTGGCGTTGTTTGTCGGAGGACTGTCGCGCGCAACGGGCGGCGCTAACTAGAGGGTGACGGAGAAAGCCGCGCAGGGAGAGACCGGGGAAGCGCCGAAACGGTGGGCGGAAGAAATGGGCTGGCGCGGGCGATGGCGGCGTCAGCAGCTGGATGGATAGGTGGAGTTGCGAGCGAGCACTCGAGAGTCTAGCGCGCGGGAGCAAATTAGATATGCCGCGCGGGCGGTTTTTGAGCGTCCGCTGAAGCGCCCGGAGCGGTAGCGCGCGCTAAAAGCACTAATTTTTCAGCGCCGCCCATATAGCTGTTGGAGATGCTCTTAGTGGTTTTCAGAGGTGTCCAACAGTAAGACGCAGCATTGTTTCTCAGCTCAGGATAGGATTTTTACTTTTTAATTTGTACTCCCTCCGCTAAAGAAATAAGAGCATTGAGCATTGTTTCTCAGCTTAGGATACGCACTTGCTTAACTAATATAAGAGCATTTAGATCACTGCTTAACTAATATAAGAGTACCTGTCTTTTGACTTGCCCAGGCGTGGTATTCATGCTAAGCTCAATGTTCGATATTTTTTGTAATTGTAATTCTGCCTTAGGAAAAAAGGCAAGATCTGCTAGAGTTGCTCCAGAACGGGAACTTGAAATCCTTAGTACGAAATCATTACGTTGTTACTCCCTCCGTCCAATAATATAAGAGCGTTTTTTACACTACACTAGTGTCAAAAACGCCCTTATATTATGGGACAGAGGGTGTAGTTGTTAACTGTCCTAGAGCAGATTTTCTTTTGTGATCCACTTCAACATAGAAACATTCAAGGGGTAAATAAACCACACAATGCATTTTGACTGCTTAATGGCCGAAACCAAGAACAACGACAGCAGGTGTATATGAGATAGTCTGACCAAGTTCCTCAAAATCTTAGCATAAGATACTACAAAATGCCCTCTTAACATAACGGGAGATTGACACAAATGGCAAAGTCTTTTCTAGTCATAATTAAGCACTCAGCAACATTGCCACAGGGATACCGTCCTAAACCAAGCAAAGGCTGATAGTGAATAGATGAAGACAGAAATGTTCTTATTTCTTCTTGGCATCTCCGGCCTTGGTCTGCAAAAGGACGCAGAGAAAATTGATTCAGTCACATGATCAACAAACAGAGCATATTCAAGCGCAACTTGACCTAAATGTGAAATTTGCTTTGTTAAAACTGACCTTCTTCACACCACGGATCTTCTTTGTCCTGTTCTTCCTTTCCTTGATCTGCTTGCGTGACTTCTCTACCTTGGTAGCAAGGCCGTTCTGGCAAAAATGCAAAGATATTAGCAAGTCCAGACACATGACAGGAATTGCAACCATACAATTTCAAATGGAAATAGCCAATCTATGCAATTCAGTGCCATGTTGTACCTACTATGGAAAGATGCATGTTCAATGTCATGCTTGTGTACTGAACAAATCATAAAACATGCATGAAAATAACCACTCTATACCATGTTTATCCAAGCAAAATCTCTAATTGTGAAAGCAGTGGGCAAAGTAACAGAGAGTAAGCTGGATAACAAGCACAACAAATAAAAAGAAACAGGAATGATAACAAGCTGTACTGAAAGTCCAATAGTACTGGACTATAAATTAGGGTAACAATGACACAGAAGATGGGAGCACCTAGCACACATTAGCAAAACAAAAAGGTACCACGCTTAAAAGGAAATACATATACAAACACCTCATATTAATAAAGGTTGCTTGACCTATCTAAAACACAAGTGTTATCTATCAATACATTTGGGGATTAGCACTAACAATACAGAAGACCAAATGCTAACAAGGCAATCAACTAACTTGTTCAGTTACAGAGTAAGCTCATCTGCAGCCCCATCATGATAACCACAAAGAGCAATGTCCACAGACAAACCTTTGGTTAAACAAGGTAGGTATGGTCTCAGTTCATCTCTCAATTCACCAACATGACTGATAGGCATGTTAATACATCTACCATATAAACCTTTGGTTCAGAAAAAGTATGCAAACAACTTTGCAACCAATGATATCACAATCATAGTGCCATTCTAAACAAATAGCACATTTGATTCAAGGTATGAGGTGGGTCGGCCAAACCCCTTTTTTGGAACAAAGGCTGGGTAAACTAAACCTGACCAGAGCATTAACCCTGCAAACTAGGATTGAAACGACCAACCAAAAAGGTTGAATTAGCTGGTCCCAAGAATTAGTGTTCTAAATTCCAATTTTCTAGTGCTGACTAGCTTAGCAAGCAATGACTTAAGCTAATGATGTTACTTCCGAAGCATAAAATGAAAGCAAACCTAGTTATCTAACTCGAAGCGAACGCAACCTAAGTGAGCAGCACAAAATTCACCGACACTAAGAAACCATGGTTAGATCAATACAAATTACTACATCTTGACCCATAGGTGAGCACAGCGGAACCAAATACAAGCGCAAATCTAGACGAAACAACGCAACGAAGCTACATGTGAAGAGCAGACGAGGGCGAAACGATCCATACCCTGATGAGGCGGTACTTGGGCTCGAACTTCTTGGCAGATTCGAGGTTGTCGTAGATGAGACCGAATCCGGAGGACTTGCCGCCTCCGAAGTGGGTGCGGAACTTGAACACGAAGATGCAGTTGGGGTCCTTCACCTCGTACACCTTGGCCAGCCTCTCCTTCAGCTCCGCCTGAGCACAAGAACACGAACGCTTCAGAACCGCCGACGAAATGCAACAGAGCTAAGGGACGAGAGGAAGGGGACGAGATCTCCAACCTTGGAGACGTTGGCGCGGCCGGGGTGGATGACCTCGAGCACGAACTGCTTGCGGGCGAGCAGGCGGTTGGTCATGAACTTGCGGGTGCGGAGGGTGACCGCCGTCGTGGCCTTGGCGTCTGCCATGGCTTATTCGACCTCGCTTCGCGGTGGGCTGCCTGCGGAGGAGGTGGCGGCTGCGGCGGCGCGAGAGGAAAGCGGAGGTAGAGGGGAGGGGAGGGAGATGCGCCTGAGCATGTATATATCTTGTGAAACCCTAGGGAGCTAATCGCTTCGTGTGTGGGCCGAGTTGGGCTCTCCGGAGCCTAGTTTCGTTCTTCGTGCGTGCTGGGCCTTCACCATCTCACGAATCAATCTGCTTCTTCCATTGTAAAAGGCCCAGGTAACCTTTTTCTCTGCGAATGTAAAGGCCCAGGTAACTCCTACAGAGAGGTTTCTCAAAAGAAAAGAAAATTAACTCCTACCCACTCCGTCCCATAATATGAGGGCGTTTTCGCTTATATTATTGGACAGAGGGAGTACACAGTAACGCCCTAAAACCCTATTAACAACGTCCTAACAGAAAGGAAGAAAGCTTTTTTTATTGTGGGAAAAGAAAAGAAGGAGGTTGATTGGACTGGAAAAAAAACTCCCTTGTTACAAAAAAAAGTAAATGAAAAACACGCCCTTAGTTTCAAATTAATTGAAGTTCTAGATATTTCTTAAGTCATTTTTTAGGGTTTTTTGGCGGAAGAACTTTTGATCTATTCATTAACTGTCAGGGCAAGTACGAAGAACACTACATACAGGTTCACAGACCACCTAGCAGCCACTACAAGCACTGAAGCGAGACAAAGGCGCACCGCTGTCATTGCCCCCTCATCGGAGTCGAGAAAACCTTATTGTAATAGATAGTCTAAAATGTCGTCCTGCTAAGGCCCCAAAGGACCAGGACACCAAAACAGCAAGTGTCACCAATAAAGAGAAGCGCAGATTAGATTGGAAGTCCCCAACCTCTAAACACACGATCACAGGCGAACGAATACCGAAACCAATCGGCTCCACTAAAGACAAAGGCCGACCGGATCTCGTGACATCTAACAGAGACAAAGCCTTGTCGAGACAGGGGCTAGGCGAGTGGAACCTTATTTCATCTTTAGGGAGTTGTTGTTGTCTCGTCTTCCTAAGTAAGACAGAAACCCTTACAAAAATAAGGAAAACACCTAAAAATGAAGCTCTCCCACCAACAAGGGTCGGGATGCACCATGCAGGGAAAACCCTATTGTCGGGATGCCTTGGATCACGAGCGAAGGGGTAAACGGTGTCCAAAATTTCTTTAAGTTTAATCAGGTTTATGGAAAAATTGACATCTAGAACACAAAATAGTTTTCTTAGATTATTTATAACATATATTTTCATACTATGTATATATTATATTGTAAATCTTAACATATTTTTTCTATAAACTTGGTCAAACTTACAGAAGTTTGTCTTAGAATAGAACTAGAAGTTCAAACATTTTGGAATGCAAGGAGTAGCATCAAAAGTATGTGGGTGTAGTATACCACAAAAAACAGTATACAATTTCTTTCTAGAAAAATTGAAACATATAAAAGTGTTAATCTATCACCTAGGTACTTTCTCAGACACTACTCGGTGACCAGTGGCGGAGCTATGGGCCGATTGTTGGGCGGGCTAGACACAGAAACTACATTGAACACTTGATTCTTAGGCCCAATTTTTCTGTCTTCCTTCCCTATTTTCTCCTAGGTTGGGCGGGCCAAGGCCCAGTTTGGCCCTCACGCAGCTTCGCCCCTGTCGGTGACGTATTCATTGTTACCCCCCCCCCCCACACACACACACACTCACAATAACAACTTGTTGTGCATTTCTTTCCTCATCACCCCCCCCCCTCTCAACCCAAAAAAGAGAGCCATGTGGTACTAGATTTTTAATCAGTTCTTGCATGAACTTCTTCGTCGATGTTCTTGTGTGTCCACCCACCTTGGACTGCCGCTCAGGTGTCAGGTGGTAGGAAGGATTTGTTCTACACATTTTTTTAGAAAAGGAGGTTAACCCCCGGCCTCTGCATCATTCGGTGCACACAGCCATTTTATTAAGAAAAGAGGTCCAAAAATCTCCTCAAGTGGTCTCAAAAGATCATGAAGAAACAAATGCCACACGCGGCCAAAAATAAAAAAAAGCCACAACCGGCTATAATAGATCAAGATGTCTACACACCTAGCCTATTACTGGACCGCCATCCATATCGGTTGTATGTATCCCGTGCAACCGTTTTCCATCGGTTGCACCCAATAGCCATGTGCGCCCTGTGGTCCGTATGGCTCAGCAAGGACCACATACGGATCCATGTAGACGCTCTGAAGATGACCTGCAAAAAATTAGTAATGTTTCGTCTGTTAAAGGCAACATCATTCCGACAATTCCATATCGCCCAAAGCAACGCACATGCTCCGACTCTGATTTGTGCAGCTGTCTGAGGTGACACCCCATTCAGTCAGTCATGAAAAAATTGTGATATTGAAGTTGGCGGAGTGATGTTAAAAGCAACATGAATAGTTTTCCAAAGTAATCTAGCAATCGGACATTTAATAAGGAGATGTTCAATTGTTTCATTCTGGTCACAAAAGCAACATCATTGACTCCCTTCCCAATTGCGTTTGGCTAGATTATCTTTGGTTAAGATTACACCTTTGTGAACAAATCACAAAAACACTTTTATTTTCAATGGCGCCTTAATTTTCCAGATATGGCCCGACCTTGGGATGTCTCCAGTATTGATTAAATCCGTATACATTGATTTAACCGTGAAAACACCTGACCTCGTTAAGTTCCAACTTATCGTGTCATTGGCATCCGAAAGATTAATCTCCATTAACCTACGCACAAGATGCAACCATGTATCCCAGCATGGACCCACAAGTGCCCGATGAAATTGAATATTAAGTGGAATGGACTGCAACACATACGCCACAGAAACTTCTTTCCGTTGTGCAATGTGATATAAAACTAGATACTGTAACGCTAATGGAGTGCCCCCTAACCAGGTATCCTCCCAGAATCGAGTTCGTTGCCCATTCCCCACTTTAAATGTCACTCTGTTAAAGAAAGCAATCTTCGTCCTCATAAGTCCTTTTCAAAAAGGTGAGTCCGACGGCTGTGCCGTTACCTGAGCCAAAAACTTAGCGTATAAGTATTTGTTTCGAAGTAACTGCAACCACAAACCCTCAATCTCCACTGAAAGGCGGTATAACCATTTGCTCAATAAGCACCTATTTTTCACTTCTAAATTCTCAACACCCAATCCGCCCTGGCCCTTTGGTCTACAAATCATCTCCCACTTGGCGAGCCTATACTTGGCCTTATTCTCATCAATTTGCCAAAAGAATCTGGATCGGTAGAAGTCTAATCTTTTCCATACTCCTACTCGTACTTCAAAGAAAGAGAGGAGGAACATCGGCATGCTCGTTAGCACCGAATTAATAAGAATTAACCTTCCTTCATACGTTAAACGTTTGCCTTTCCAACAACTCAATTTCTTCTCAAACCGATCCTCAATACATTTTCATTCTTTATTAGTAAGTTTGCTCCTCCGGAACAACTGTTTATATCTAGATACGTAAAAGGAAGCACACCTAATTCACACCCGAACAACTGTTTATATCTTTCTTGCTCCTCCTTGGCGCGTCCAAAGCAGAACAATTCGCTCTTATTAAAATTAATCTTGAGCCCGGATAGTTGTTCAAATAAGCAAAGAACTAACTTCATGTTCCTTGCTTTCGCGAGGTCATGCTCCATGAAAATAATTGTGTCGTCTGCGTATTGTAGGATAGATACCCCGCCATCAACTAGATGTGGGATAAGACCACCTACCTGACCATCTTGTTTCGCTCTGTTAACAAGCATGGTCAACATATCAACCACGATATTAAAAAGGATTGGTTCTACACATGAGATGTAGTTAGATCCAAAGGTTTAGAGTTTGGTTTGAAAGCAATTGTGTTTCCGAGATGCATATGTCACTGCGTGGGAATGAATCTCTCTGACTCCCTCCTCATACTAACTACATCTTCTTTTCTGTTGATGTGTAGATATGGTTTCATATGGTCTGGTTGACGAGAGTTCACGTGTTTTAGTGTTGCGGTTGCCTTCTACTGCAACTTTCTCCATTCTAGATCATTATCAATAGAGTGTCGGAGCATCGACGACAGATGAAGCACTTGCCCCGCCATTGCAAGAGGGTTCCTATTGTGGTGATTGAAGGCTCTAGGTGATTTGGACTTGTGTATGATTACAGGTAGTTAGACTTGGTGTTTTGTTTTCCAGCTAGTTCTTCGACATAACGAGGACGATACTGAAAGTCAATCATGTTTTTAACTTTTTTTTATTTATCTATATTCATATCTTATCTGTATATGGAAGGTTGGGGTGTGGCGTCGGCGTAACTGTAGAATCAACCAAGGGAGGACAGGTTGAGGGGGTTCCTACTGCCGCTCAGACGACGGGTAGCAGGAGAGTTTGGTTCTATACGCGACATGAGTTTGCCAAGTCTCATCTGCTCCTTTCCCGTCCTGGCCTCGTCGTCTTTTGCGTTGAGGTATATAGAGGGTATGTTCATGTTGCCCGATTGACTGAAATTCATGTGTTTTGTGGTGCAGGTGTCTTCTATTGCAACTTTCTCCAATTTAGATCATTACGTTCAGTGTCAGAGCAATATCGGTGTACCCAGTCTTAAACTAGGGAGGCATGCCTCTGGCCAATGGCGTTAGCCGATAGGTGAAGCCTTTGTCCCGTCGTTACAAAGGGGATTTTGATGGGCTGACTGAAGCTTGTTTGAGGTGATTTGGACTTGTGCGTGATCTCAGGTGGTTACCCTTGATGTCTTTCCTTTCAGCTACTTTCGCCGTCCGTTAATAAGTGTACATCTAGGTTTTGTCCGAAGGTAAAAATTTTAAAAATTTGACCAACTTTATAGAAAAGAATAGTAGCATATATGACATCAAATTGGTACATTATGAAACTACATTTCAAAACGAATCTAGTGATACTAATTTAATACCATAAATGCTGCTAGTTTTTTCTATAAAGTTGATCAAAATTTTAAACTTTGACTTAGAACAAAATTTAAATGTACACTTATTCGCGGACGAAGGGAGTAGTTCTTCAGCATCTCGAGGACGAAGTCAAAGAAACAAATCGGGTCTTTCTCGAGATAAAAGCAACCAAAATGTTGTGCGTTTTTGTTTGCATTACTATTATCTTATCTTCATCTATTTCGCATAAAATAACGTGTTCATATTTTTTCCCTAAACAATAATTTTTTTTAGGAAGACATCCAATCTATTCATCTTTAATCATGACAGTACAACGAACATAAAAAATAATAAAAATTACATTCAAATTCATAAACCACCTAGCGACAATTACAAGAACTGAAGCGAGCCGAAGACCCGCCGTCATCACCCCTCCCTCACCGGAGGCAAAAATTATTATAGTAGACAGTCGAAAAATCGCCGTGCTAGGCCTCGTAGGACCATCACACTAGAACAATAACAACCACCAATGAAAAGTAGCATAGATTGAAAGAAGACACATGAATGAACACGAGCAACAAACAGATCCGAACAAATCTACCAAATGCATATCCGCCGGAGACACACCTACAGTCTCATCGACGATGCTAGATGCACCACCGAACAAAGGCTAGGCGGGAAGAAATTTATTCCATCTTCAGGGAGTTGCCGCCGTCTCGCTTTCATGAGCAGAACACAAACCCTAACAAAACTCAAAAACACATCTTAAGAACGGAGCCCTCCCACCGACAAGGCCCAGGATCCACCACGTCCCCATGGCCCTAAGGCTACCGAAGACTAGGCGGACCGGCGGCGGCGGGCGGGAGGCGGAAGAACCCTAATTCTGATCATCTTTTTGTTTTGCCAAAATTAAACCATCATCTTCATCTATATATGGGAGGACGACACTGCACTGAGCACTACCAACGACAGATTCCACGAATGAACATCACCTACTTAGGTAACTAGCAGCCTGTTGCATCAATCATGACACTTGCCATACGTATATGCACTTAGAGCATCTCCACCCGTCCCTCCAGAAAGGCCTTCAAAAGCACTTTTCTAGGCCCGACGATAAAAAAATATTCCACTCACATCTCCAGAGGCTCGTTTTTCGCCGGATTTGACAAAAATTAGCCCCGGCGATCGCCGTCGCAGAAGCTTCCCCGAGCTCGCCGACCCCTCCGTCCAGTCCACTGTGAGCCCCTCTTCCTCTTCCCCCTTCTCTCAAGCTCGCGCTCATCCCCTAGCCTCTTTCTCCACCGCGGCCGAGAGTTTCTCGCCGCCGGCCATGGCGTGGCCGTGGCCACAGCCACCGCAGCTCGTTTCCGAGCCCACTGTCGTGCTCACCACGATCTCAGGAGTCCGTAGCACGCCCCAGCTCCTCCTGCCGTGCTCCCTAACACCGACCCCGAGCTCGCCCGAGCTCCGGCCGCCGCCGAGGTCGACGCCGTGCTCAACTCCGGCCACCTCCGCTCCAGCCGCCTCCACCACTGGAAGCGCCACTCCGCCAGCTCCCCGTAGATGCTCCCCGCGCCCCAAACCATGGCCTGTAGCGCAATCCCGATGCGGACGCCGCCGCGATCTGAGGTTGCCGGCGGTTAAACGCCGGCAGCTGACGTGGCGATGTCATTAAACGCTAATGACGCATTAACCAACCCCCTAGGCCACTGACTGTGGGCCCCACCCCTGGTCAAACCCCAGTCAGCGCTGGGTTTGACTGGGATTAGGTCCTGTGTCACTGACGTGTGGACCCCGCACGTCAGGTTTGACCTGGACCTGGCCGTTGACTCGCTGACGTCATGCTGGCGTCAGGCTGACGCAGCTAAATCATTTTCTGGAATTATTTTAATTCTAAATATTCAGGAAATTCCAGAAAATGTTCAAAACTTCAAAAATTCATAGTAATTCAACCGTAACTCCAAATTAAATATTTTATATATGAAAAATTATCAGAAAAATTCAAGGAATCCATCTGTACCATTTTCATGCATGTTAGAACAACTTATAGCTGCTGTTTAGCACAAATCAAGTAAATGGCATTTAAACTCTCACGTATGGAGTTTGAATTTGAATCTTGTATTCAAACCAACCCCATTTAACTTGTTGCTAGATGCATTAGCCCAAAACACATTCATATTGCCATGTCACATTCATGCATCATATTGTCGCATTGCATTGATTGCGTTCTTCCTTGTTTGCCGGTAATTGTCCCCTCTCGATAGACGTGTACCGGCGATGTGATCGATGACACCGATGAAGAACTATATTATCTTCAGAAGTGCCAGGCAAGCAAAACCCCCTTGTTCATTCCGATACAATCCTACTCTCTCGCTCCTGCTCTCTTTTACTGCATTAGGACAACACCGATTCATCTGTTACTTGCTGCGGTAGCTGAACCCCTTTATCCTTTGCATGACCTGTCATTGCCACAGTAAATAGATGAAACCCACTAGCATGAGTAGGAGTTGTTTGAGCCCTGTTGTGCCTACTCATTCTTGCTTGTTCGTCATGCCTGCTACTGCTTAGAGTTGAGTCAGGTCTGATTCATCGGGGATGAATCAGAGGCGTGTGAACATGTCCTACTGTGTGTGAGCTAAGTGTGTGAACACGATTTGGTAAAGGTAGCGGTGAGAGGCCATGTAGGAGTACATGGTGGGTTGTCTCATTGCAGCCGTCCTCAGGAACTGAGTTCTGTGTTTGTGATCCATGATTCAGATACTACCATACATTGGGCCCTGAAATATGACCCCGCTCAACTTCTTATTCACCCTAGTCCTCTGTCCAGGAGTTGCAAGTAGTTTCTGGTGTTTGTAGCTTACTGGAGGCCGTGGACAGCACTGACCGTAGGGGTGGGCTATGATGCGGTAGGTACGTGGCACGGTGTACCGGATGCCCGTTTGGTATCTCGGGAACCCTGTTCACATCGTTTGGGGCTGTGAGCGAAACTCCGGCCGGATCTCCTCATGGATGGAACCCGAATAGGCAATAAACCTGGACTAGAGACTTGAGTGTTTAGGTAGGTCGTGGTCTACACCCACGTCGGCTTTCGCTTGAAGTCTGCCGAGCACATGTCGTGTGCAGACGCTAAGTGCTGGAAACATGTATGAAGAAGTACACCCCTGCAGGGTTAACATCATCTATTCGAATAGCCGTGTCCGCGGTAAAGGACTTCTGGGTTGCTTATATCAGTTCATAGACAAGTGAAAGTGGATAGTCTAAAATACGCAAGATAAGCGTGAGTGCTATGGTTGGCGTTCTCGCAGGGAGACGGGAGCGGATCCATAGTGGTGTATTGATATGGTGAATATGTGGACTCGTGTGCGCCACCTCAAAAGAGTTACTTACAGTCGTAGTTCAGGATAGCCACCGAGTCAAAGCTGGCTTGCTGCAGTTAAACCCCACCATCCCCTTTGTTGATAATGATGCATATGTAGTTAGTTCTGATGTAAGTCTTACTGGGTACATTTGTACTCACGTTGCTTAATTTATGTTTTTGCAGAGAGACTTCGGTCTCGCTAGTAGTTCCGCGTGGACTTCGACGTTTAGCTTGTTACCTCAGCTACGATCTTGTGCCCTCGGCAGGATCTGGTAGATAGTCAGGCTTCTCAGCCTTTTTCATTTATAGATGTCTGTACTCAGACATGATAGCTTCCGCTTGTGCTTTGACTTGTATGCTCTGATGTTGGGTCATGAGACCCATGTTTGTAATATCTCGCTCCTCGGAGCCTATTGATTAAATATTTGAGTCGTAGAGTCATGTTGTGATGCCATGTTGTACTTGCACATATCGAGCATATTGTGTGTATGTTATTGAAATGCTTGGTACGTGTGGGATCTGGCTATCTAGTTGTTTATCCTTAGTAGCCTCTCTTACCGGGAAATGTCTCCTAGTGCTTCCACTGAGCCATGGTAGCTTGCTACTGCTCCGGAACACTTAGGCTGGCCGACATGTGTCCTTCTTCGTTCCTGTGTCTGTCCCTTCGGGGAAATGTCACGCGATGAATACCGGAGTCCTGTTAGCCCGCTACAGCCCGGTTCACCGGAGTCCTGCTAGCCCAGTGCTACAGCCTGGATTCACTCGCTGATGACCGACACGTTCGATGCTGGGTCATGGATGCCTGTCCCTGTAAGTCTGTGCCACTTTGGGTTTACGACTAGCCATGTCAGCCCGGGCTCCTTATCATATGGATGCTAGAGACACTATCATATACGTGTGCCAAAAGGCGCAAACGGTCCCGGGCAAAGGTAAGGCGACACCCGTGGGAATACCGTGCGTGAGGCTGCAAAGTGATATGAGGTGTTACATGCTAGATCGATGTGGCATTGAGTCGGGGTCCTGACAATTACTTTGGTACCTCCCTGCTAAACTAATAGCAAGGCACACATCAGGTCTAGTACACAACATTGCATACATGATAGAGCCTATGGCTAAAGTATAGGGAACGTCTTTCATTTTCTCTCTATCTTCTGCAGTGGTCGGGCTTTGAGTCTGACTCAACTTCACACCTTGTAATACAGGCAAGAACCCTTTCTTTGCTTGATCCATTTTGAACTTCTTCAAAACGTTATCAAGGTATGTGCTTTGTGAAAGTCCAATTAAGCGTCTTGATCTATCTCTATAGATCTTGATGCCCAATATATAAGCAACTTCACCGAGGTCTTTCATTGGAAAACTTTTATTCAAGTATCCTTTTATGCTATCCAGAAATTCTATATCATTTCCAATCAACAATATGTCGTCCACATATAATATCAGAAATGCTACAGAGCTCCCACTCACTTTCTTGTAAATACAGGCTTCTCCGAAAGTCTGTATAAAACCATATGCTTTGGTCACACTATCAAAGCGTTTATTCCAACTCCGAGAGGCTTGCACCAGTCCATAAATGGATCGCTGGAGCTTGCACACTTTGTTAGCATCTTTCAGATTGACAAAACCTTCCGGTTGCATCATATACAACTCTACTTCCAGAAATCCATTCAGGAATACAGTTTTGACATCCATTTGCCAAATTTCATAATCATAAAATGCGGCAATTGCTAACATGATTCGGACAGACTTAAGCATCCCTACGGGTGAGAAAGTCTCATCGTAGTCAACCCCTTGAACTTGTCGAAAACCTTTCACAACAAGTCGAGCTTTGTAGACAGTAACATTACCATCAGCATCAGTCTTATTCTTGAAGATCCATTTATTCTCGATAGCTTGCCGATCATCGGGCAAGTCAACCAAAGTCCACACTTTGTTCTCATACATGGATCCCATCTTAGATTTCATGGCTTCAAGCGATTTTGCGGAATCTGGGCTCATCATCGCTTCCTCATAGTTCATAGGTTCGCCATGGTCAAGTAACATGACCTCCAAAATAGGATTACCGTACCACTCTGGTGCGGATCTTACTCCATTTGATCTACGAGGTTCGGTAGTAACTTGATCTGAAGTTTCATGATCAATATCATTAGCTTCCTTACTAATTGGTGTAGGCGTCACAGGAACCGGTTTCTGTGATGAACTACTTTCCAATAAGGGAGCAGGTATAGTTACCTCATCAAGTTCTACTTTCCTCCCACTCACTTCTTTCGAGAGAAACTCCTTCTCTAGAAAGGATCCATTCTTAGCAACAAATGTCTTGCCTTCGGATTTGTGATAGAAGGTGTACCCAACAATTTCCTTTGGGTATCCTATGAAGACACATTTCTCCGATTTGGGTTCGAGCTTATCAGGTTGAAGCTTTTCCACATAAGCATCGCAACCCAAACTTTAAGAAACGACAACTTTGGTTTCTTACCAAACCACAGTTCATAAGGCATCGTCTCAACGGATTTTGATGGTGCCCTATTTAACATGAATGCAGCCGTCTCTAAAGCGTAACCCCAAAACGATAGCGGTAAATCAGTAAGAGACATCATAGATCGTACCATATCTAGTAAAGTACGATTACGATGTTCGGACACACCATTACACTGTGGTGTTCCAGGTGGCGTGAGTTACGAAACTATTCCGCATTGTTTCAAATGTAGACCAAACTCGTAACTCAAATATTCTCCTCCACGATCAGATCGTAGAAACTTCATTTTCTTGTTACGACGATTTTCCACTTCACTCTGAAATTCTTTGAACTTTTCAAATGTTTCAGACTTATGTTTCATTAAGTAGATATACCCACATCTGATCAAATCATCTATGAAGGTGAGAAAATAACAATACCCGCCGCGAGCCTCAATATTCATCGGACCACATACATCAGTATATATGATTTCCAATAAATCTTGCTCGCTCCATAGTTCCACAGAATGGCGTTTTAGTCATCTTGCCCATGAGGCATGGTTCGCAAGTACCAAGTGATTCATAATCAAGTGATTCCAAAAGTCCATCAGTATGGAGTTTCTTCATGCGCTTTACACCAATATGACCAAAATGGCAGTGCCACAAATAAGTTGCACTATCATTATCAACTCTGCATCTTTTGGCTTCAACATTATGAATATATGTGTCACTACTATCGAGATTTCACACGAATAGACCACTCTTCAAGGGTGCATGACCATAAAAGATATTACTCATATAAATAGAACAACCATTATTCTCAGATTTAAATGAATAACCGTCTCGCATCAAACAAGATCAAGATATAATGTTCATGCTCAACGCTGGCACCAAATAACATTTATTTAGGTCTAAAACTAATCTCGAAGGTAGATGTAGAGGTACGTGCCGACGACGATCACATCGACTTTGGAACCATTTCCCACGCGCATCGTCACCTCATCCTTAGCCAGTCTTCGCTTAATCCATAGTCCCTTTTTCGAGTTGCAAATATTAGCAACAAAACCAGTATCAAATACCCAGGTGCTACTGCGAGCTCTAGTAAGGTACACATCAATAACATGTATATCACATATACCTTTGTTCACCTTGCCATCCTTCTTATCCGCCAAATACTTGGGGCAGTTCCGCTTCCAGTGACCAGTCTGCTTGCAGTAGAAGCACTCATTCTCAGGCTTAGGTCCAGACTTGGGTTTCTTCTCTTGAGCAGCAACTTGTTTGATGTTCTTCTTGAAGTTCCCCTTTTTCTTCCCTTTGCCCTTTTTCTTGAAATTGGTGGTCTTGTTGACCATCAACACTTGATGCTCCTTCTTGATTTCTACCTCCACAGCTTTTAGCATTGCGAAGAGCTCGGGAATTGTCTTATTCATCCCTTGCATATTATAGTTCATCACAAAGCCTTGTAGCTTGGTGGTAGTGATTGAAGAATTCTGTCAATGACACTATCATCCGGAAGCTTAACTCCCAGTTGAATCAAGTGATTGTTATACCCAGACATTTTGAGTATATGTTCACTGACAAAACTATTCTCCTCCATCTTGCAACTATAGAACTTATCAGAGACTTCATATCTCTCAATCCGGGCATTTGCTTGAAATATTAACTTCAACTCCTGGAACATCTCATATGCTCCATGACGTTCAAAACACCATTGAAGTCCCGGTTCTAAGCCGTAAAGCATGGCACACTGAACTTTCGAGTAGTCATCAGCTTTGCTCTGCCAAATGTTCACAACGTCTGCAGTTGCATCTGCAGCAGGCCTGACACGTAGCGGTGCTTCCAGGATGTAATTCTTCTGTGCAACAATGAGGATAATCCTCAAGTTACGGACCCAGTCCGTGTAATTGCTACCATCATCTTTCAACTTTGCTTTCTCAAGGAACGCATTAAAATTCAACGGGACAACAACACGGGCCATCTATCTAAAATAACATAGACAAGCAAAATACTATCAGGTACTAAGTTCATGATAAATTGAAGTTCAATTAATCATATTACTTAAGAACTCCCACTTAGATAGACATCTCTCTAATCATCTAAGTGATTACGTGATCCAAATCAACTAAACCATAACCGATCATCACGTGAAATGGAGTAGTTTTCAATGGTGAACATCATTATGTTGATCATATCTACTATATGATTCACGCTCAACCTTTCGGTCTCAGTGTTCCGAGGCCATATCTGCATATGCTAGGCTCGTCAAGTTTAACCCGAGTATTCTATGTGTACAAAACTGGCTTGCACCCGTTGTAGATGAACGTTGAGCTTATCACACCCGATCATCACGTGGTGTGTCGATTACAAAACATGATCATCTCATATAATGAAATATAACATCATGTCTTGACCATATCACATCACAGCATGCCCTGCAAAACAAGTTAGACGTCCTCTACTTTGTTATTGCAAGTTTTACGTGGCTGCTACGGGCTGAGCAAGAACCGTTCTTACCTACGCGTCAAAACCACAACGATATTTCGTCAAGTTAGTGTTGTTTTAACCTCCACAAGGATCGGGCGTAGCCACACTCGGTTCAACTAAAGTTGGAGAAACAGACACCCGCCAGCCACCTGTGTGCAAAGCACGTCGGTAGAACCAGTCTCGCGTAAACGTACGCGTAATGTCGGTCCGGGCCGCTTCATCCAACAATACCGCTGATCCAAAGTATGACATGCTGGTAAGCAGTATGACTTGTATCGCCCACAACTCACTTGTGTTCTACTCGTGGATATAAAATCTACGCATAAACCTGGCTCGGATGCCACTGTTGGGGAACATAGTAATTTCAAAAAAATTCCTACGCACATGCAAGATCATGGTGATGCATAGCAACGAGCGGGGAGAGTGATTCCACGTACCCTCGTAGACCGAAAGCGGAAGCGTTAGCACAACACGGTTGATGCAGTCGTACGTCTTCACGATCTGACCGATCCAAGTACCGAACATACAGCACCTCCAAGTTCAGCACACGTTTAGATCGATGACGTCCCGCGAACTCCGGTCCGACAGAGCTTCACAGGAGAGTTCCGTTAGCACGACGACGTGATGACGATGATGATGTTGCTACCGACGCAGGGCTTCACCTATAAGCACCGCTACGATATGATCGAGGTGGAATATGGTGGAGGGGGGCACCGCACACGGCTGGGAGAGATCAACAGATCAACTTGTGTGTCTAGAGGTGCCCCCTGCCCCCGTATATAAAGGAGCAAGGGGGGAGGCGGCCGACTAGGAGGAGGGCGCGCCAAGGGGGGAGTCCTACTCCCACCGGGAGTAGGACTCCTCCTTTCCTTGTAGGAGTACGAGAAGGGAAGGAAGGGAGAGAGGAGGAGAAGGAAAAAGTGGGGCGCCACCCCCCTCCTTGTCCAATTCGGACTAAAGGGGGAGGGGGCGCGCGGGTGCCCTGCCCGCCCCTCCTCTTCTCCCACTAAGGCCAATTAGGCCCAATATACTCCCCGGGGGGTTCCGGTAACCCCCCGGTACTCCGGTAAATATCCGAAACCTCCCAAAACACTTTCGGTGTCCGAACATAGTCGTCCAATATATCGATCTTTATGTCTCGACCATTTGAAGACTCCCAACTACCTTCGGTACATCAAAACATAAAAACTCATAATACCGATCGTCACCGAACTTTAAGCGTGCGGACCCTACGGGTTTGAGAACTATGTAGACATGACCGAGATACGTCTCCGGTCAATAACCAATAGTGGAACCTGGATGCTCATATTGGTTCCCACATATTCTACGAAGATCTTTATCGGTCAAACCGCATAACAACATACGTTGTTCCCTTTGTCATCAGTATGTTACTTGCCTGAAATTCGAATCTCAATACCTAGTTCAATCTCGTTACCGGCAAGTCTCTTTACTTGTTATGTAATGCATCATCCCACAACTAACTCATTAATCACATTGCTTGCAAGGCTTATAGTGATGTGCATTACTGAGAGGGCCCAGAGATACCTCTCCGGTAATCGGAGTGACAAATCCTAATCTTGAAATACGCCAACTCAACAAGTACCTTCAGAGACACCTGTAGAGCACCTTTATAATCACCCAATTACGTTTTGACGTTTGGTAGCACACAAAGTGTTCCTTCGGTAAACGGGAGTTGCATAATCTCATAGTCATAGGAACATGTATAAGTCATGAAGAAAGCAATAGCAACATACAAAATGATCATGTGCTAATCTAACGGAATGGGTCAAGTCAATTACATAATTCTCCTAATGATGTGATCCCGTTAATCAAATGACAACTCATGTCTATGGTTAGGAAACTTAACCATCTTTGATTAACGAGCTAGTCAAGTAGAGGGATACTAGTGATACTACATTTGTCTATGTATTCACAGATGTATCATGTTTCTGGTTAATACAATTCTAGCATGAATAACAAACATTTATCAGGATATGACGAAATAAATAATAACTTTATTATTGCCTCTAGGGAATATTTCCTTCAATCTTATTTTCAACAAAGTCTAAGCAAGAGCTCCGCATACTCAATTATCATATCGTCTTCTATGATTGCTGTCGGAGATATGGGCCACGGGTAGGCTAACCCGAGCCCCAGAACCTTTCAAGACATCGGGGCAGGCCGCGCCCCTCAAAGCTGAGTCTCAGATGGCGACTCCTAGATGAGCCGAGTCTCAGATGGCGACTCCCAAATGAGTTGAGTCTTAGATGGCGACTCCCAGATGAGTTGAGTCTCAGATGGCGACTCCCAGATGAGCCGAGTCTCAGATGGCGACTCCCAAATGAGCTGAGTCTCAGATGGCGACTCCCAGATGAGCCGAGTCTCAGATGGCGACTCCCAAATGAGCTGAGTCTCA